>NC_037685.1:87775495-87951645 GCF_003255815.1 Theropithecus gelada
TTTTTTTTTTTTTAATTTATTTATTATTATTATACTTTAAGTTGTAGGGTACATGTGCATAACGTGCAGGTTTGTTACATATGTATACTTGTGCCATGTTGGTCTACTGCACCCATCAACTCATCATTTACATCAGGTATAACTCCCAATGCAATCCCTCCCCCCTCCCCCCTCCCCATGATAGGCCCCGGTGTGTGATGTTCCCCTTCCTGAGTCCAAGTGATCTCATTGTTCAGTTCCCACCTATGAGTGAGAACATGCGGTGTTTGGTTTTCTGTTCTTGTGAGAGTTTGCTAAGAATGATGGTTTCCAGCTGCATCCATGTCCCTACAAAGGACGCAAACTCATCCTTTTTTATGGCTGCATAGTATTCCATGGTGTATATGTGCCACATTTTCTTAATCCAATCTGTCACTGATGGACATTTGGGTTGATTCCAAGTCTTTGCTATTGTGAATAGTGCTGCAATAAACATACGTGTGCATGTGTCTTTATAGCAGCATAATTTATAATCCTTTGGGTATATCCCCAGTAAAATATGACAGTGTTTCGAAGAAATTGATGTGTTTCTGAAAATGCTGACTCGTTTCACAAAATTAGTGAAATAATGGAAAAATTCAGACTGGCGAATGGTTAAAATGGTGCATTTCCTCTGCACAAACTTAATTGATTGCTTCTCAGTAATTTGTATTCAGTCAGTCTCTTCACATCACCTCTAAAACTCTAGGCCAGCCACAGTTCAAACTTTTTATCCTTTCTTTATCTCACAGGGTTAAACTGTCCTTTTCCCAGCATGAAAGTGTCAAACCATATGTTTTCTCTGTTCTTCTACAGTGAAATTAAACTCCTACTGTCTCACAGAAATTTGTATCATTAGGAAATCAAACATAAGGCATACAATTTTATATACTGTACATATAAAAATAGTAAAATAATGACAAAAAAGTATATTTTGAGATTATTTTTGTCCTACTGTGTATGCTATCTTCCATACAAACACTGTCATATATGAAGGCTAGAGTCTTTCAAACAAAATAATTATATACCTAAGGTATATACTTGTGTTTAGTGTAATAAATGCATTCGTTAAAATATGGCTATTTCATCAAGAGACATTAAGTACCTTTAATTATTTCTAGAGCAATCAGAATATATTGAATTAAAGCAGATAAGTTTTTAAAAACATATCCTCAATGTTTCAAGAGCAACAAGATATTTTTATAAAGGAAGTAGATGGATATCTTAGATTTTAAAATAAAACTCTGAACTAAAAGTTTACAGGCTGATTATTACATCCAATTTTACTTGACAATTTATGGATTATTTTTTCCTTCCTGAATAGACAGCTCCCATTTTTGCTGCTCTTTTACTTATCAGACACAATTAAGTAAGTTTTTGGCTCATTATTATCCTGAGGGCAAAATGGAGAAATAATGAGAAGGTTAGAAAGAATGACAAAATGAGTACCTTAGGTGAATTTATTCAACTGTCAGAGATGGATGCAATCATGTTGAAGACAAATTTTCTCTGGGAACCTTGTAAAGGGAGCAAATGAGCAAAGAATGTTTAGCTATGGTCCATCTTTGCCCTACTGCTCTGGCATATCATTTATCAGAATGTTATTGTGTTTCTTTAGGGCAAATGTTGCTTTTAGATGGGCAGGATAGTGTTGAATTTGGTAGAGGAAAACGAAAATAATCTCTCACCTATAGGTAAACATTATCAGATAAGTGTTCATAACTCATAGCATCATGTCTTCAAAATGCAATGAAGCCTTGCCTTTGCAGCTTCTTTTTTAATCGCATAATGCTGATCATGACCCATCAAATAGTTCATCATTGTCAGTTTGAAGAAAACATTTCACACCACTTGTATAAACTCTCCTATTTCTCCTAAGAAAAACTGTCAATGAGGGACCATCCTACCTTGGTCTTAAGTCTTAGACACCATCGCTGAAGTCTAAATGAGAATTCTACCCTGTCTTCTCCTTTCACATTTATGGGGGAAATAAACCTGTTTGCTTTCTCCATTTCACGTTTGTATCACTTCACAAATTCACTATATGTGGCCAGGTTTTCACTTTCTATTGCTATTTAAGAGTTTTCTCATTTGTCCTGGTATTGTTTTTCCTTGAGCACAAAGTGAGAACTCTGCCTTAATATGGGAGGGACATCTACTTCACACTAGAAAAGAAATTTTTTAGTATTGATCCAAGCCATTATTATCTTCCGAGGGAGAAAAAGAATAGCCTCCTAACTAATCTCTGTCCTTATTTGAGTCTTTTGTCCATAGTTATCCATAGATGGAGAGGTCAGAATGCTCTTTTTCAATTGTCATTCAGATTTTGAAATTTCTGAGGTCCAAATCCACTCTTTGCTCTTGGGAAAAATCTAGACACAACACTAGTAAGGAAAGGGTGAAGAGTGTCCTTATCAACTGCACCTTTGACTACCCCTTAGAATTGTTCTTATCTCCAACCCACACTCACTATACTCCAGACCTTCCTTCTCTTAGAACAGAAACCTTAGTGCCTTTGCACAGGAGGTGGCCTCTGCATCTTTTAAGCCTAAACTGTGTGAATTTTTATCATTTAAGTGCAACAATTGCTTCTTTACTGTTGCTTCAAATCTGTGATTTTTGTACTATATTTGACCATGTAAGTATTTCTTCAACCATAGCTTAAGGTGAGATCTAATAAACTGCAATGTTAGTGGGATCCCTTTGTAAGACCATATCCCTCAAATCACTGTTGTATTCCATAGGTAGTCTGAAGGGGATTTGCACAATCTCTAGAAAAATGCCTTTTCAAACATTATGCCATAGTATATATTATGTATTTCTTATAATCTCACCAAATGTTAATGTAAATTCACTTAATAAATTATTGTTTTTAATTTGTTACTTTTGTACTCAAGTCTTTAAAAGTACAGATAAAACAAATATCAGTAATCTCCTGCCATTATTAATTCAATTCAAGCAATTTGCTTTGTATACCTCAATCCAAGTTGCATTCATTCTAGTTCTGCTGCTAATGTTCATTTATGAGGTTACAATTATAAAATATTCCCAAGACAGATGTTAGTTTAGGCAAGGATTACATAACATTTTGCAAAATAAAGTTTGTTCATTCAAAAAGATTATTTGTCTGGTTAAGTTATATGCCAGTTTGTAATCCCAATCAACTTCATCCCTTCACTGCCAAGAAATGTATTCATAGCCTTACCATATCATTGGCTTCTGATGAAAATCAGCTTGCTGAATTTGACAGAAATGTTGTTAAGCTGATGGAGATTACTTTGCATCATTTTTTTTTAGATTTATTTCTCTGGATTCTTAGCTACAAGGGACTTTAAGTATCAATTTTTATTTTGCTCTCCTCAAATTGTGCAAACTCATTTACTGAGAAATATGTTTCTTTTTCTGGTACATATACATATATATTCAACTAGGATTATAATAAATTTTCAGACAAAATTGTTTAGTTAAAGGATACACCTGTTGGCATTGTTATTCCTTGATCGATTTTATTGAAATGGTTATCTGAATATACTATCTCCAATTTCTCACTACATTATTTTTGGACTTTCTAAATAGTACTTTCATTCCATCCTTACATCAAAACTGTTCTTATTAATCTGTCAATATCTCTCTGTTGCTAAATTCAATAATCAATTCTCAACATTCATACTACTTGATCAAGTGTTTGGCTTTCTCTTTTTTTTCTTTTTCTTTTTTTTTTTTTTTTTTTTTTTGAGACGGAGTCTCGCTCTGTCGTTCAGGCTGTAGTGCAATGGCACAATCTTGGCCATCAAGTCATTCTCCTGCCTCAGCCTCCTGAGTAGCTGGGATTACAGGCACACAAGAGCAGCCTGGCTAATTTTTTTGTATTTTTAGTAGAGACAGCGTTTCACCATATTGGCTAGGCTGCTCTCATACACCTGACCTCACGATCCACCCACCTGGCCCTCCCAAGGTGCTGGAGTTACAGGTGTGAGCCATCGCGCCCGGACAGTCCAGATTTTCCTTCCAGCACTGGACCAACTGCTTTTCTGTTTCTAGGTCATAACCCTGATGACCCATGACTTTGCCCTTGGACATTTTCTCACTTCTATTATATTCAAAATTTTGTTAATGATGTTCCACCATAGGTCTTAATATAATGCGTGTGATGATGTCTTTCAAATTTATATTTTCAACTAAGGTCTCTCAACCACTGCTCTTGGAGGTCTAAGAGACAATTCAATAATAACAAAATTGACCCTAGAACGAAAACTGCTTAGCCCAAACAAGTGTTCAACAAATTTCTTGGGAATAAATAACTCACTATAACCTGTTTGGTTTTGTTTGTATGCTGGTTTGTTTTTAGTCATCCCTATAACAATAAAAGGCAAAAATTCTTCCAGCTATTCATGCCCAAAAGCATAATGCCAAGGGTGCCAATTCTTATACTCTCGCTCCCTGTATCCAATTTGTTAGCAAACACTATGAGATTTACTCTTAAAATAGATCCAAAATCACAAACTTTTGACAAGAAATCTTCCTTAGACTGTGTGTTTGAAGCTTAATCGAGTGCTTTACATATACACTCAATAAAGGACATCCTATGTATTAATGAGATCCAAGACTTATACCGCGTCAGCATGAAAAAATACACGAGATTGAAATCAGCAATTTAATCGGCAATAGTTAATTTATCATTCACTATTGTGGTGCAAAATTGTCAAAGATGAGACATAATGGTTTAAAACTTTTCTTTCTTTGCCCAGACAACCTAACAAACAGATGTTGCACTAAAATGAAAATATTTTAAAAAGCAGAAGAGATCAGAACATTTACTTCATGCACATACTTTCTGGAGAAAAAAGAAAATAAATACCTGAGGACAGAATCTGGCAAAATAGAAAAGAAGCCTGCAAAATCCAAATAAGATAAGCAGTTTAACAAATTATACAACTGTTCTTTACACTGAATAGAAATTCCAGAGTGACAGCTGGATATTAGGCTAAAAAAAGCCAAGGTTCAAATTGAAAGAGGTTACTGAATTCTATAAAAAATTTATTCAGAAGAAAGTATATCACTCTAAATATGCTACAGTGAAAAACCTGGTACATACTAAGGTATAATAAAGGTACGTATTTTTCCTGTCTACCACTAGAGAACAGGGAGAGACGAGAAGGAAGACAAAACGAGAGAGCGGTTCACCATCCGAGTCGGGTTTGAGGGTAAACCTGAGAAGGGCTTCTGGTCGGCAGGGTCAGGAGGAAACTTCTCTTAAGGCCTGAGGCTTTTAAGAAGGGTCAGGTCAGGGAAGTGTGCTCTGAGAGAGGTTCTTATCCTGGAGGGGTTAGGGGAGTGCTGGCTGGTTGGAACTGCTGGGAACTTTGATAAGCTTCGTTAGGGTCCTTATGCTCTGTTGGAGGTATAGGTGGGGCTGACTTTTGCAGTTTGCTCAGGTGGCAATGGACAGTTTCCAGAAATGGAAATTTGTTACTTTAAGATGGTGGAGTCTCATTAAGATGGCAGTACTCTTTTCCTATTGTCTACAAAAGAAAAAAAAACAGTTAGAAAAATATGAGGAAATAAGCAGAAATGCATAAAAGATTGTCAACTAATAAAGCAGACTAAAATGTAGTGAGGTTTTGAGTGACGCAGAAAATGTAAGCTTGTGGCTTGGATCATTTTCTTTTAACCTATATAGAAGTAATGCTTACAATTGAGTTTGCTGCCAATTGGTCCAAACAATTTTGTTTTTACAAAAGTACTATACATTCTGTTAGTAAATTTCAATTTACAAAAGCAATCTGTAGACAAATAATTAAAGTTGTAGACCAAAATGTCTGTATTTTGAATATTCACATTTTGAAACCAATGATAGTTACATTTTTTTAAGTTAAAATGGAATAAAACAATGATCCAGCCCATAAAGTTTCATAGAAAGATTTTCAGGAAAAAAAGCATGAGAGTTACTATAAAGGTGTTAATTTCCTCATATACATAATAAATGAACACCATGATTCTATATATTTTCCCTGATGGCTAATCTAAAAATATTAAATTCTTAAATAAGATAGTAGTTAAAAGTAGAAAAATAGAAAATACCTAATTATATTTTTTTGTATTAGATACTGATCAAACTTTAATTCTATAATTCAAAATAGTAACACCCCATTTCTAAAACGACATTCAGTAAAATAATTTAAAGTGTTAATTAAATGAGAAAATTACATATACATATCTTATTTAAACTTTTGTAAGTGACTTTTTTTTATTAGAATGTATTATTTTTAATCCAAATAGTTTAGTAAAATTATTTTGAAAATAAAGACAATTTTTGTTATCCTTTGTTTTTCTCATCTTTCATATCAGTTTTCCACAGAAAAATAAAATTTAGCACTAAGCACAAGATAACTTTTCTTGCTGTTTTTGCCCTTCCTTATTCTAGCAGACAATGTTCAAATAAGGTAAGCAATAATCCTTCCCATCTCAAAATGCGTATCACCATTCACATCAAGAGGTAGAGTCTAGGCTAGTCTTATGTTGAATAAAATAAAACAAAAGTGATGCTTTAGAATATCTGAGTCCAAGCTGTAAGAGAACTAGCTGCTTCTGTCCCTCCTCCATCTGGAAGTCTAGATGTCACCGAGTAAGGAAGTCCATGCCAGATTACTGATTTAGAGGTCACATGGAGAAGGTGGACATTCTGTAAGTAATGCCACCATACATAGATGTGGAGTTCAATAACAGCCACAGTAAGCACAGTTAGCCCCAGATTTATAAGAAATAATTAATTATTATTGACTTAAATCATTGAGTTCAGACATGGTTTATTATGCAGCTATTGATATAACAAATACATTCACCAAAGTCCATACTGTGTTCAAAATATTCCATTGGTTTCCCTTCTCACTCATAATAAAACCTGAAAGTTAGTAAAATGGGATACATTTTGTTCAGTCTGGAATACTTTAAATAATATGCTGATTTTAAACTACAATATAAGCCTCCTGACCTCATGCAAAACATTTATTTTATTAACACTTGTGATTTTACAAACACACCAGAACAACAGTGGTGGTCAAATAGTAACTCAAATTCAAGTAATTTGCAATTCTCTAACTGCTGCTGGCAAGACATATGCAATAGAACAGCATCTATAAACACTGATAGATTTTAATTCCTCCCTGGCCTATTAAGATCTCATTTAGAATTCTTCAAGGTAGAAATCATTCTGCAAATTGCATTCAGCTTTCCAAGATGCCAACTTTAAGCAATGCCTTTGCAACTATCTCCAGGGCGTGCTCTATGAGGGGAGGGTAGAAGGCTATTTTGATTGTGTAATGGCTTAAAGTCATTTCAAGATCTCATATAATTTTTTCATTCAACTTTATACATAAAAAATTAGATTGACCTAAGTTTAGCTCTTTGGAGAATTAGATGTCCAAATCTAACCTTGACTAGCTATAAATTCAAGTGATTTTATCTTTTTCACTTCATGCAAAATGTTTTGTTCCTTGGTTCTGGAGGCAAATTTCATCTTTTCTCCCTGAAAGTGTTATAAGTCATTCAAGAAAAAAATCATCTTAAGCATCTCTTCTGCTATCTCAAGACATTTCCATATCATAAATTGTCAACATATTTTACAAATATATTTTTAACTTCTTAATAACTGTTTGCAAAATGTGATAATTATATTTACTTTGCTATTGTTTATGACATTCAGATAATTTTATTTATGTCAATAAAATAACTGTGATACAATAAAATATGAATTGTTTAGACTGATTATTTTACTATATTAAGATATATTTTAAGGTATAATTTTTAAAGGTATAATTTATTACTCTGCATGCAGAGAGGACTATACCTTTAAAATATTAAAATATATTTAAAAGGAATTGCATTTAAAATATAAAAGAATATACCTTTAATATATTATCTGAAGGTCATAAACAATAGCAAGGTAAATGTAATTATCACGTTCTCTTTTAAATGGAAACACAAAAAATAAACACATCACTTGCCTAACTGGTATTTTAGCATACCATGTTTTTGCCTACATTCAAAAAATTTTTATGCTATTGCTTCATAAATTAGTTAAGAAATACATTTTTAACTACCATTCAGTGGTCCAACTTAAATTAATGATATAACCCATTTGCTGAGTCTTCAGTTAATTCTCACAATATATCATAAAGTAGAGATTAGTATTTTCATTACTATTTCCATTTTGCAGATGAAAGAAATGAAAACCAGGGACTACACACTAAAATATGTGAATGTTGTTTGTTTTGTATTCAAAAATTTTGAAGTCAGTTTGTTTTACTACAATATTTGAACTATAGGTAAAGACACATTTTATGACTATCTTTCAAATATTCTTAAAGTAATTGGCACAGTTTTGCTTATAAACACAATTTCGTCTCTCAAATTTGGCTTTTAGAGATTATACTCCGTATTTCTTTCTTTAGATTTTAGGTTAAAAAAAAATCACCTTTAGAATTATAAAATATTGAAACCTAATTTTTATTGGCAGTATTTCTTTTCAAGTCAATAAATTCAGGCCCAAGAAAAATATTTCTTGCCATATATTCACATTGTAATATAATTTTTAAAATTATAGGAATAAAAGTAAAAATTAGAAATAAAATACTAATTTTAATGTTTATGAAAATGCTCATAATGCCTTGAAATAATAGAAAAATATTAACTTTGTACCTACCCATTTTTGGTTACAATAATTTATAAAATTATTCTCATTTAATAGGTTTATGAAATATAATGGGAAAAACACTTGGATTTAGAAGTTGTTTTATGAATCTTAACTTTTTTCTTATTTAGGCTAAGAAACCCTTAACAAGTCACTTAAGTTTTCTGAACCACAATTTTGTTTCCTATAACCCAAGGAAAATAAAATGCATACACCGCATTTTTAATGTTTAATGAAGTATAATTATCCACAAGTGCATATTGTAGTTCTTGGAAAAATGGAAATTATGACACAAAAATATTTAGCAAGATAAAAATAGTTTGCATATCACTTTGAAAGTCTTTTTGACATTCATTATAATGTTATAGTAATCATAATAGATTTATTATGTTTGTTGAACTGTAATATAGATGGTTGTCTTTCTATAAAATGAACATTATACCAAAGTCTCAGAGGGTAGACCTATGGGCTTGATTTACTGTAGACTCTAGAATAAAAGTTTGGAGAAAATATTTGACATTCTATACAAGAATAAAAAAGTTGAGTTCCAATTACAAATACTAAAAGAATTAGAAAGAGAGACAGACAAAAATGAAAAGAAAATTGAATTAGAAAAGCGTAAAGTACAAGGAAAATTAGAATAATAGAAAGAAAATTGGCATTTTCATTAGTGAAGTATAGAAGCAGCAAAAGAGAAAATCAAATAATTACTATGATAGTTCAACTTCAGTTGCCCTCCCAGACAGGAAAGAAAAAAAAAAAAAAAAAAAAAAAAGAAACAGAAAATGTGATTAAAATAGGTTATGTAGTATGGCAAATATATGAACAATTTTAAATGCATATTCAAACCAGAAAAACAAGACCCTTTCATGGTTTAAAATTAGAACATTGAAGCCAAAGAAATAATCTAAATCAAAATCTATTAAACTGAAGGTGTTCTAAAAAATCAATCCTGATTTTGAAAATTAAAAGAATTTACTCTTTTAGGAACAGATAATTAAATAAGTACCATATTACTGTAAATGAAGAAACAAAAATAAATGTAATTTCTGGAGAGAAAAATTAAGTATCTTACCCAGGGTTAAAAATGATACCAGATCAGGTAATTTTCTCTGATAAATTAAGCACAATAAGTGAATGTGGTGGTATCTATAGAACTTTGAAATTAAACAATTATGATTTAAGGATATTTATTGAAAAGTCAAGTTTTTATTTATATATGAAGAACTTTTATATAGACATAGATGTCAGAAAGTAATACTCTCAGTTAAATGCATTCAACCACAATTCAAAGGTCAAAAATTAACAAAAAAACTTCAAACAAAACTAGTTGAACAACGTCAAGAAAACGCTAAGATTTTGTCCACAAACTATACTTAAAAATTTTAAATAGTTAAAAATAGAAAAGAAAGTGAAAAGTGGCAATAATCAAGAGGGTATGCTTTGATACAGAGTGAAAATTAAATACATTTGTATAGGATGCACAACTTTGTGCCAACCATTTTAAGAATTTTGACATATAGACAATTTACTAGGAAAAAAATATGTTGCCAAATTTGCCTCAACTGGAAAAAAAAGTAAGTAATTCAATAACCATAAAATAAATTGAACATAATCATCCTAGTTTTTTTTTAAAAAAAAAAAGTCAGAAAGTTCCAGAGAATCTAAGAGGATATGGAAAATCTGCAAGCAACTAAGTTATAAATTCTATGTTACATAAGAATTTTTCAGAGGATAAAGAAAAACAGAAGAAAACCTGAAAACTCATAGAACTCATCAGGTAAAAAAAATCCTCAGCTAAGTTATACAACTATGTATTTAGAGGATGTGCAATCCTGTGTTGCTTTGTTTATATTGTTAAATATAAAACCCCTTAATTTCATCAATACAACAGTAGTTAAATAAAATATGGTACATCCAAACTATGGACAACTATGACACTGTTTAACAGAATGATTGACAACTATAAATAATAACATGGAATAATTATCAGACATATTTTTGAGAAACAGAAGAAAGTCCAAGAACAGCACATGTAAAATGATAGCATTTGTATAAAGAAAGATAATTATGCATATCTCTAAAAATATATGCATTAAAATTCACAGAAAAAGGACTGAAAAGAAGGCGGCGAGTGGAAAGGGAATGAAGGAGAAACTTTATTTGTTGTTTTGAATTTTAACGTTTTGTTTAGTTCTTCATAATGGCATCATATTTATGTGGTACCTTCATATAAAAGCTGTTGAAAAAGAAAGCAAAAATACCATTTTACGTGGAATCTTTTCTCAGCTGCAAAATTTTGGTTTATCCTAATTAGTTTTGAAACTTCTCACAAAGAGTTGGTATTCTTAGAAAAGAATAATTTTAAGAAATATATATATATATTAAAAATTAGATTATATGTTAGGTTTTCTAATCCAATGTTCCTAATCCTCACATTGATTTAGTTATGTGTTTTTGTGTGTGAGAGGAACTAGTAAAATTACAACCAGTATTTTTGAATGTTGCACAGTGTGGTATTATGTAAATATCATGTGTTTGTAATCATCAAGAGAGGTTATGAATAAACAACAATTCAAAAATGTTAGCATCCTAAAATAACAAAGAATTTTTATTAATTCATGCTAAATGTTCCCATGAGAATTATCATAGGTTTCTGCTTAGTTGGAGACATAAAATGCAGACTGATAGAAAAACTACTATCTTAAATGATAGTTTCTTGCCTACAAGAAAAGAGAGTTGCAGGGGTCTTGCAATGGCCATTGAATACTCTGCTCTGGAAATGATATACTGTGATTATGTTTACAACTATTTGTATGTAACCTCCTGACCCCACTTAACCATACAGAGGCTGGGAGGCAAAATTTTTCTATGTATAGAGAAGGAGAAAATCTGGAATATTTGACAAATAGCAATAATGATTGTCCCACTGTTGTACTTGAATATTGCAGTTAGAAGTTAAAATTACTGATTTATGTAATCCATAGACATTCAACAAAGTATTTGATGTAGAAATTTACACATACATTGTTGTACTTCATGATTAGATTATGACATTGAGAAAGGAAGATTGCATTTAGAATCTTAACTCTGTAAAACCTGTTTTGTAAACTTGGACCATTTACTTAAACTGAATAAATTTAATTATTTTATCTAAAATGACAGACAATAGTATGTACATCAACTGCTTTTTCCTATAAGAACTTGATGTCCTTATCATTTATGAGGCACTAAATAATGTGCTTGCCCAAAATTTAGAATTTAGTATTACTTGTTGTAGTGAGGACAATGGCAATATTATTTGCAGTAGTTTTATGACTAATAGTTATATACATTTTATATTGAAAAGTTCTTTTAATTAATTTAATTCAATGATTAAAATAATGTGAGTTAAAATACAGATCAGGTGAGAAAAATCAAATCTATGACTAACTTGCTCAAAGTCATTTACAGCGATTGCTTTAATGTCTCAGGTCAAAGAAATAAAACAGTTTAGATTTAAAACCTGATCAACAAATGCTAAAAATACCAAGAATAAAGGGATAATGTATATACATAGCATGTACATACACAGCATGTGGCTAAGATTTAAAAACGTTTAAAATGTGTTATTAATAGTGAATCAAATAGTGAATATCAATAGTGAATCAAACAACATTCTGGTTCCACATTAGTAAAGCTATGAGGTCCATGAATTGTTGTAAGACACACATTTTAATATTGATTTCTATTTATATGCAATGTCAAGTACAGCGTACAGAAAACTTGTCAAAAATAACAAAATATCGGCCGGGCGCGGTGGCTCAACCCTGTAATCCCAGCACTTTGGGAGGCCGAGACGGGCGGATCACGAGGTCAGGAGATCGAGACCATCCTGGCTAACCCGATGAAACCCCGTCTGTACTAAAAATATACAAAAAAAAAACCAGCCGGGCGAGGTGGCAGGCACCTGTAGTCGCAGCTACTCGGGAGGCTGAGGCAGGAGAATGGCGTAAACCCGGGAGGCGGAGCTTGCAGTGAGCTGAGATCCAGCCACTGCACTCCAGCCTGGGCGATAGAGCGAGACTCCGTCTCAAAAACAAAAACAAACAAACAAAAAAAACCCCCAAAATCTTATTAGAACAATATTCCCAGTTTCACATTTTGCTTGTTACTCTGAACTTCCATTTTAAAAGTACTTTTTAGTGAATCAATTGAACCCTAGTTGAAAGTTTAGTTGTATTTGTTTTAAATCTATATTGATAAGATTTTTAAATCTATTGGTCAACTAGATAACTTTACCAACAAATTGCCTACAAAAACTACTCTTCACTGCGAGATTTTTAGGCATAATAGGTCCCAATGTGCCTTCTATCTCTCTCATTGCTTGCAGAGTTGCCCAAAGTACTTCTGTCTTTCTTTAAGGTCCAAATGTTCTTGACACGCCACTGTCAGTACTTTGATTTAGATCTCCTGTTACTGTTTTGTTGCCATTGCATAACATCCTATTAAAGAGACAGTACTCAGAGTTACCTGCAGGATGTTGATAGGAAACTGCCATTGCTTGGCATTTGTAGCCTAAGGCAACTTTCAATCTATATTTGAACAGCTACCAGGATCCCTGCAGCTTGGTGAATTTGATATCCATATATCCCAACCTGAAACTGTAATAATTGCATATTTCAAATGGCTAGGAGTTTGGAGCATATTTAATTAGATCATGGCAAGAAAGATTTATTTGAAGAAAGTAATCCTGAAACCACTGTCAACAAATTTTTATGAAAAGACTCTAGCCCATAGGTTGTCCATGTAGATTCCAAGTACAATAAAAGTTTAGGATTCATGGCGATTTCACCACAATCAATACTTGCAACCCATTTTACTCAGAATGTCCTTACCTCAAATATTCTATAGTTTCTGCTCTACTATCGCATTTTATAGAGAAGGAAAATGAAGATAATCCAATTTAGGTCACTTGTTCAGAATATGAAAAGTTAAACTAATGCAATTTGTCTTTAGAAGAACCGGTGGTGACTGAATCAATAGAATATTTTTTTTCCCGTATTTTAAAAAGCTTTAAGAAGCAAAATATTATGACTTAGTTGTAGTGCATTCTAGAGTTTCTCAACTCTATGAACAGGCACTTATTGACATTGTGGACCAAGTAACTATTTCTAGGTGGGGGACCCACATGGTAGGATGTTTAGTGGTATCTCTGTTATTAGATGCCAGTAGCACCCTACCCCCAGGTTTGACAAGCAAATATGTCTTTAAACAAAATTACCTCCACTTGAGAATCATTATATGGATTAAACAAAATCTACTATTCTAATGTGATCGATTTCAAACACAGTATTTTTCTTTAAAGAAAATATATTTTGGCTTGAGAATGAGTATAACAAAAAGTAACAGAAGCATATATTTATATCATTTTTACATATGTAAAAAGAAAATATAAAATAATATAAAGGGAAAATCTGTGACTCAAATTTAATAAGTATGTATAGAAAGATTTACCAGTTTGTAACTTTTACTACAGGCAGTGTTGGTAAGGACCAACTTTTAGATAATTTTGTTTTACATGGATAACTTTTTTTGTGGGTTGAGATATATGACTCTATCAGATTGTCAGTGACTGGGAATCTCTTCAAAATTTACATATCTTATGGGTAAATAAAGATGTAGAAAACAAAAATAAGTATTTTTTGCTTATTAATAGTTACTGATTTGGGCACAATCTTACAAATTTTCAGTTGTTTTATATTTTCTTTTTTTTTTAAATTTATTTATTATTATTATACTTTAAGTTCTAGGGTACATGTGCATAACGTGCAGGTTTGTTACATATGTATACTTGTGCCATGTTGCTGTGCTGCACCCATCAACTCGTCAGCACCCATCAACTCATCATTTACATCAGGTATAACTCCCAATGCAATCCCTCCCCCCTCCCCCTTCCCCATGATAGGCCCCGGTGTATGATGTTCCCCTTCCTGAGTCCAAGTGATCTCATTGTTCAGTTCCCACCTATGAGTGAGAACATGCGATGTTTGGTTTTCTGTTCTTGTGATAGTTTGCTAAGAATGATGGTTTCCAGCTGCATCCATGTCCCTACAAAGGACACAAACTCATCCTTTTTTATGGCTGCATAGTATTCCATGGTGTATATGTGCCACATTTTCTTAATCCAATCTGTCACTGATGGACATTTGGGTTGATTCCAAGTCTTTGCTATTGTGAATAGTGCCACAATAAACATACGTGTGCATGTGTCTTTATAGCAGCATAATTTATAATCCTTTGGGTATATACCCAGTAATGGGATGGCTGGGTCATATGGTACATCTAGTTCTAGATCCTTGAGGAATCGCCATACTGTTTTCCATAATGGTTGAACTAGTTTACAACATTTTGGTTTATTTTTGTTAGCACATGGCTTATGTTTCTACATAAACAACTATTTAATACGAGGTTAACCTAGACATCACTAGATGTGTATTACTAGACACAAAATTTTTAAACAATATTTATTCACCCTCTGCCATCTGACAAGTTAACCTGTTAACATATTTTTTTCATTAATAGACTTTCTCATTTTTATTCGGAAATGGTTATTTCATATTCCTTCCAAAATAGGGATAAAAATAAATACCAATATATAAATACTAAACATATACAAAAGTAAACTCCATGTTGTGTAGAATTATTGTATAAGTTAAAGAAAATAGAAATATGGGCCAAATAAGAATGAGAAAATAGAGATACCAGTCTGAATTCAAACTCCAAACTCTGTAATTATCTTTTCAGTTGTCATCAGCTAAAATTTTTGTTCAGTTATTCTACTCTTAGACAGCTAAAAAAATCTTCTGGGAACCTATCCCACACCAGGATGTTCCAGATTCAGCCAGATATTTGGGTTTATCGTTTATACTCAATTTAAACACAGAATTTGGACTTCCCTTCCTTGGCTCTATTCTTTAAGGTATTTCTTCTTTTATTCTCTAGTGGCTTTGGGAAGCCAGAATCATATGTTCTGGTTCCGCAAACCAGTAGGACTGTTGATTTCTTTCCAAGTTTTAGCTGTTCATGGTGTCAACAGACACTTCTCAGGTATAAAGACATAAAAACAAACAAGCAAACAGGAAAATCACCAAGTGTTTTTACTCATTCAATTATTTACCTATGTTGTTTTTCAGTGGTTTCAAGTAGTTTTTGTTTTCTTGTGTTTTCTCTTTAAAATTTTTCCCAGTTTACAGTTATCCAAGGGAGGGCTGGGTTGAAAAGGGCAGTTCCTCCATAATCAAAAGCCAATCTGATACACCTTGAATATTCAATATAAAGTCCAGGCTCCACATCTGAAGTTTTATAGTTTTCTGTTGTTGTTCAGTTTTGCTGATTTAAACGCATATTTAACTAGCTTAAAGGTACCTACTCATAGCTAATGGAATTGCATGCTTTAATGATCATAAGTTGTAGGGTGTATTTTATTTGTGCTCATTTACATAATTTGCTGATTAAACAATAAATTTAATTTATTAACCTTTACATACATCTTACTTATACAAGCATATAATCAATGCATATTCTTTGCTGAATGAAGTTTATAACTTATAAACTTATTTATTGTTGATCAAGCTCTGAAATACTGAAAACAAGAACTCAGCTTCTATGCATAAACTGAGCGTGAACTATAAACTCAAATATCTGGTTGAATGCTTCCAGTGTTTTTCTGCTAGGCAGGCTCTGTTATTAGCTTCTTTGAAAAAATACATGCTTTTTATTAGACTTGGCTAATTTTTCTGTTTTTCCACTACTTTCTGTTGCATAAATTTATCTTTTTTTTCTATCTTTTTTTCTTCTGCTTTCATTGACTTTATTTCTTTATGGTCATCTGTCTTTATGCCCCACTCAGATCAGTCATCCACATATCTTTCATAAGCTCCAAGACAGATTGGCTAAAATTTTCAACTAAAATTTTAATAAAATAATCATCTTTAATAGGTAGACTAATTTGGTAGGATGAGCCCTTTTCTCTGATTAATAATATTCTTTTAAAATATATTTTTATGTTCAGTCAATATTTTTAACATGGTATACTCTCTTGTGAGAGAGGTAGAGGTAAGAAGAGAACAACTAGAGTACCGTGAACTAAATATTACAATAGATTGTGCTACATTTGTTCACAGGGAAATAACTAACCCGCACTGAAATTAGAAAAATATATAAAGAAAACTGGAAGTGGTCTGTGTGAACTGACTCTCAAAAAATATCTGATTGCCTTACTTAATGTAACGTTATTAACATAACATTTTGGATATTTGCTTTATCTATTTTAGGCAATTATTTTTAAAAAGCTGATAAGTAAAGCATAAACTGAAATAATATTAAAGCACCCAGTCATTAGCACATTTATTTTAAATATTATATATAGGAAATTCAAATAAGTTAATTGATTTTCCAACACCAAACATGGGTCCTAGCACATTTGGACTTTGTTATGAGACTGCAATATTAGACTTTGATTTCA
Source organism: Theropithecus gelada (assembly GCF_003255815.1). Lineage (NCBI taxonomy): Eukaryota > Metazoa > Chordata > Mammalia > Primates > Cercopithecidae > Theropithecus > Theropithecus gelada. The sequence continues at coordinate 87,792,709 of NC_037685.1, forward strand.
GTAAACAAAGTGTTTGCCACATGAGAATAAACATTTCAAAAAAATAAAATAGATGATGTATTACTAGTCTACATAGCTCAACAAAAGAAAGACCACTTTCAAAGGCAAGTGGCAAAGTTCAGAATGGGTAGATAGAATTCAAATCCAGAACCTCAGACTGAATCATTGGGCATGTCAGTGCACCCGGTTATCCAAGCTTTTGAAAGCCTATTTCATAACTTCACATACCACATATCCCTATAAGAGTATGCTTTTGGGGTCAGGTGTGGTGGCTCACACCTGTATTTTGGGAGTCTGAAGCGGGCAGATCACTTGAGGTCAGGAGTTCAAGACCAGCCTGGCCAACATGGCGAAACCCCGTCTCTACCCAAAATACAAAAATTAGCCGATGTGGTGGCACATGCCTGTAATCCCAGTTACTGGAGAGCTGAGCCAGGAGAATCACTTGAACCCGGGAGGCGGAGATTGCAGTGAGCGAGATTGCGCCACTGCACCACTCTAGCCTGGGTGACAGACCGAGACTCTGTCTCAAAAAAACAAAACAAAACAAAACAAAACTGGAGAGTATGCTGTTTGATGTTTTCAAAAAATATAGCTATTTTTATTAAACTTGTTTTAGAAAAATATTTGATTTAGTGGAAAAAAACGAAAAATAACCAAAAGTAGTAAAGAGAGTTTCCATGTACCTCACACTCAGTTTCCACTGTTATGAATGTCTTACATTCATAACAGTGTAAGTAAGTAAGTATGGTACCTTTGCCATAACTAATGAAACAACACAGATACCTTATTATTAACTACAGTGTTCATTTGAATTCAGAACAATATTCAAGAAAAAATGTTGCTTACTGAAGAGCATCCTGAGACCATTATTTGATTTATTATTTTTATCTTAAGAGAAATAAAACTAAATTAGATAAAATAATAAGGAGCTATATTATTTCATATAAATCAAAGGTCAGACACTTTAGAGATTGATTGATATATAGCTTGTCACAAATATCCTAGTTCTAGGTGTTTCATGATGATCCCAGGCCTCCAACCTCATAAGATGGCAGAGTGGCAAAAAAGGAATATCACTAGGCTATGTGCCTCTCTCTTCAAAAGTAAGATAAAATGTATAAGAAACATCCAGTAGCCTTTCTCTCAGTCTTAATGAACAGAGTTGTAATATATTCCTGCCTGAACAAATCGCTTGGTGAGAGAGGTGAGCCTATCAGGAATAACAGCAATAGATAAACAGCAACAAGATAAAATGATGAGCTTTTGAGACTTTCAAGGCAACCTGCCTACTGAAGAACATGGCCACTTGCCAGGTACAGTAAGTCAGGAATAAGAGCAACAACCAACAAAAAACAAGAAAGATGTATGTGTTTCTTACATCAATTTCAATTAACTTAATGTATGTTTATTTTAATGTTCAGTCCCACCAAGCTGCTGGCGGATTCACTGATTATAAAACCAGTGGCTTTCTTCTCTCCAGTTGTCATCTTGCTACAAAATGTCATCAAATAATTTTCCTGAATAAATTAGAACAAATTACTTCTATATATCTTCATATGTCACAGCAATTTTTTGGAATAAAATAGATGCCTTGACATTTACTAACACTAAATTTGCCTTAAGTTTGCCAATGTATTTTTAAATTGTTATACAGTGGTACAGAATGTGATGGTATCCTCTCTATCCATTAGCATGGTGCTACGAATAGAAGGGACTTGACATATACTAATGGATTTAAATATTAACTTGTTAATAGTCTGCAATACTTTCACGATTTACATTTGATATGTGTCCCCTCAAAAGTAGTTGCAATAAAGCTTGACATAATAAAATCTCTCTATTTTTGCCCATGTTGGAAATCTACATCTTTTCTGAATTATTCATTCCAGAATAGTCTCCACTGCTGCTATTTTCCTACACTGCATTCTTTAGTCATGTATTTTCAGACATCCTTGAAATACTTCTGCAAAAGCTTAAAATATTAAAATGATAGAGACAATTCCTAAGACAAACATAAAAATCACACTATTGGGATATAAATGATTACTTTTCAGACAAATTCTATTGTGTGTTGGCAGTTGATTATGTCATTTGCACTCTAAATTTTTTCTCAAAATGATAATTTAAATATTTATGATTTCTAACATGAATGAGTATATACAGCATTATCTTCACAGTTTTGTTATCATTTACTTATTTCTACAAATAATACTAGGAATAAAAAACACAAAATACACAGCGTAGATCATTAAGAAGAGAACATTTCCGAATGCTTATATCAGACACAATTTCTTCCCATAGAAAGTTACTACAAAATTTTAATTTTTTAGCGAATAATATTATAAAGGAGAATCTCCAATTGTAATGTAATATTTATTGCAATCTTATGAAGTGTCTGTTAATAAGTTAGGAACCATAGTGAGAAGAGGGAATGTTTTCAATACCCTGGAAATTATTTGGGATATCCTCATGAGTAAGAGCATTTATAAGGATACTTTCATGCTAAAACAATTTCAAGTATTATGCCCACATTGTTTTATTGAGGGCAGATAGGGATAACAGAATATTGCTGACATTAATGGTACACTATTTTTAAGGTGTTTTTCTATCTCTTTTTCATGTAATAATGCACCTAGTTCCCGCAACACATCTATAAGCAAAGTTATATTCTTGTTCACATTTTGCCTGTAAAGCCATGGAAGTGGCCGGGCGCGGTGACTCACGTCTCTAATCCCGGCACTTTGGGAGTCCAAGGCGGGCAGATCACGAGGTCAAGAGTTCGAGACCAGCCTGACCAACGTGGTGAAACCCCATCTCTAATAAAAATACAAAAATTATCCAAGTGTGGTGGCACGCACTTGTACTCCCAACTACTCAGGAGGCTGAGGCAGGAGAATCACTTGAACCGGAGAGGTGGAAGTTGTAGTGAGCCAAGATAGCACCACTGCACTCCAGCCTGGGCGACAAAGTGAGACTCTGTCTCAAAAAAGGAAAAAAAAAAAACAAAAACACGCAAGCACAGTGATATTTAATCATGCCACCCATAGTAAGCTGGTCAAAGTAGGAGCTAAGGCCTTCTCAGTCCTATACAGAGCTTTTACATGAATTAGAACAAGAAAAGCATATTTTCTTGGTTAAAGTGATTCTAAATGAAGTATTATTGCTGAATAAAATGTATGTCAAATGCAAATTTATGCCATATAAGTTATAAGAAAAGATTGAACATTAAAAAATCAAATTTAATCAAATCTATTAAGAATTCAAAGCCACTAGGAGATATATTTTCATCAAATAATTGTATATTTTCTGTTCTTGAAAAAAATGTATCATGAAATTTTCAGTGCTACTCAATATCTTTTCTATAGAAACTATCACTAGATTCTAAAGACTTTTTGTGACATTAAAACTTTATGAGTTTTTGATAAATTTATTTATTAGAATCAGTGTTTTCCACTGAGACCTATACTGGCAAATTTAGATATGTTCTGAAATGCACAAAGTATTCAAATAAATATATATTCATTAATGTAGATGATATTATATCATAGAGTAATTTCTTTAGTTTGTAATACATCAATATATGACCAATACTAAATATTCAGCAGTTAAGTTCAGTTTTACAATTTTACTTGGTTGGAGAAATACATAATTATCATAAGTTTTCATTTAAATATGTAATCAACAATACTGGTAAAATTATTTCATTACATCTATAATATATTTGCATATGATAGCAAATAAAATAGACTTTGAAACTTAACTTTTGATTATAGGTAAGCTGATGATGACATTCAGAGTTAAAATAAATTGTCTTTGTCAATCTTAACGTTTCATATGTGGAGAACTTGGCATCAATATCAAGAAATTATGCAAAAGAGTTGTGCACATTGCATATTTAACTGAGATTTTTAAAATCATAAAATAAAGTCAACTTCTCCACTATGAATCCAATAATGTTTTCAAAATTATGTTTAATAAATAAATAACTCCAGATATGAGATTTTTAAGAAAAAATAAAAGCAAGAAAAATTAATAAATTAATATATATGTTTGCAATTCACTCTAAAATTTTATCAAGTATTATTTGGAAACTTTTATACAAAAATCAGTAGTGTTTGAGACAGCTTTTGTGCACTGTTACCTAACAAGGTAAGATAACGCAAAAATTGTAAAATTTTTCTCCTAAGATTTGTGAAGAGACACTTACTTATTTTCCCACCCTAATTTTGTTGCACCTTTGTAAAAGAGTATTATCTAAATTCTTTAGCCCAGGCTCACTTTCTATAAGTGGGCTATTAAAATACGCATATTCTTCTTCAATTTTTTAACTTGTTTGTTTGTTTGTTTGTTTGAGACAGAGTGTCGCTCTGTCGCCCAGGCTGGAGTGCAGTGGAGCAATCTCGACTCACTGTAAGCCCCGGCTCCTGGGTTCACGCCATTCTCCTGCCTCAGCCTCCCAAGTAGCTGGGACTACAGGCGCCCGCCACCACCCCCGGCTAATTTTTTTCTATTTTTAATAGAGACAGGGTTTCACAGTGTTAGCCAGGATGATTTTGATTTCTTGACTTTGTGATCCGCCCTCCTCAACCTCCCAAAGTGCTGGGATTACAGGCGTGACCCATCGCACCCGGCCCAGTTTTTTAAATTTTAAAAAATATTTAAAATAATATTTCGCAATAGAAATATATTTGTAATGGACATACACAAATTTAACAATATTTGTTTATAATTCATCATGGCTTATATTGAGCACTGTACTTACACAATCTTGTGATGTTAAGTTTTTATTGCCTAAACATTCATTCATTTTTGTAATAATTTAAATTATTTTTGAATTTTATCCCTGTATTTAACATCATTTGGTACTGATATTTGCACAAATATGCAAACACTGCTGTGATTTCACCAAAGGAATAAATTCTCACTGGTGTTTATAAAGGTTCTTGGTCAATCCTCTGGGTCCGTGGCATAGTCTCACCAAAAATCAAAAGAAGTTTATTTAGATTCAGTATCACAAATAAAGTAAAATTTTTCAGCACAAACTTTGCTTCTGAATATTCATTACTATTATTAACAAGCATTTTACTTTATTCATCGCTTTTAAGCATATGTTACAAGTATGCACCAATTCCTTTTTCTATTTTTTTCCATAATCCAAATAAACATTTGGGATAAGATACAGTAATGATAATTTAGCAGCATTTTCTCCATTTGAAAGGATTTATATTGGTAAATTTTTGAAAATTCTTCGCTTACAAACATTTTGGAAATTTTTATTTTTATATGATATATTATTTTCAACAAGATTACCCAGATGTTTATTATTAAATTATATTGCTAAGCAGCTAGAAATGATATATAGTATGTTTGATTTAATGAAATATTAAGTATTTTAATCTCCTGTTTTTTGAAATTCACCATTTTTACTTGACAAAGAGATAAATAAATTCATATCCTGCATTAATAGTGATATATGTGTACTGTGTTCTGCTGACATTAATAGCCCTCATGTTTTTTACTCTCTTTCCTGGCATTCCATCTAATTTCTACAAAAATATATTAAATAATCAGTGTTGTTTTATTTCAATTTCTTTTCAAATAGCTTTCTGTTTCTGTGATCTTATCGCTGTAAATTTTTTCCTACAGATGAAGAAAATTATATTATACCTTAGAACTTCAGCTTAGAATTTGTAGAATTTTAAAATATTGAGTATATAACAAGGCACTACCATTTACCAGTAACTAATTACTTTGTGAGAAATTTTCCTAAACAAAATTTAAATATCCTATACTATAATCATAAAGTATTACCTTACATATATATTTACCATTTTATGGGCTACTGGTGGCAAATGAGTATTAGTCATTATGTAGGGACTTAAATCAAATTGTGAACTCATCAATACGCTTCTAAATTTAGTATATAAATATGAAGTTAAATAAATTGAAATATAGGGCATTAAATGTAGCAAATTTTTTAAACTAATAATAGTGTAGTTTGTTACTCCTTAACAATTAATAAATCAGGTGGAAAATCAGAACCTTCATTATATACATGAGTTATTCTTGATAATTTTGATTAGTGAGATCAAATCATTTCTTCTTTTTTGATATGACACATGACTATCATTTAAATTTGTCATAGCACTTATTTTAATTTTGATCAAATAGTCATAATGTACAGATTTTGTTAGAACAGATCTTTAATTGGCTACCTAAAAGTAAATTTTTTTCTAATATATACTTTACATTCTGGGGTACATCTGCAGAATGTACAGGTTTGTTACATAGGTTTACATGTGCCATGGTAGCTTGATGCACCCAACAACCCATCATCTACACTAGAAATTTCTCCTAATGCTCTCCCTCCCTTAAACCCCCACCCACTGACAGGCCATGGTGTGTGATGTTCCCCTCCCTGTGTTCTCATTATTCAGCTCCCACTTATGAGTGAGAATATGTGGTGTTTGTTTTTGTGTTCTTGTGATAGTTTGCTCAGAAGGAAGGTTTCCAGCTTCATCCATGTCCCTGCAAAGGACATGAACTCATCCTTTTTTATGGCTGCATAGTATTCTATGGTGTATATGTGCCACATTTTCTTTATCCAGTCTATCACTGATGGGCATTTAAGTTGGTTCCAAGTCTTTACTATTGTGAATAGTGCCTCAATAAACATATGTGTGATTGTGTCTTCATAATAGAATTACACGTACTCTTTTGGGTACATACCCAGTAATGGGATTGCTAGGTCAAATAGTATTTCTGATTTTAAATCCTTGAGGAATCACCACACTTTCTCCCACAATGGTTGAACTAATTTACACTCCCACCAATAGCATAAAAACGTTCCTATTTCTCCATATCCTTTCCAACATCTGTCGTTTCTTGACTTTTTAATGATTGCCATTCTGACTGGTGTGTGATGGTATCTCATTGTGGTTTTGAGTTGCATTTCTCTAATGACCAGTATTGATGAGCTTTTTTTCATATATTTGTTGGCTGCATAAATGTCCTCTTTGGAGAAGTGTCTGTTCATATCCATCGCCCACTTTTTGATGAGGTTGTTTTATTCTTGTAAATTTGTTGAAGTTATTTGTAGATTCTGCAAATTAGTCCTTTGTCAGATAAATAGACTGAAAAAATTTTCTCCCATTCTGTAGGTTGCCTGTTCACTCTGATGTTAGTTTCCTTTGCTGTGCAGGGCTCTTTAGTTTAATTAGATCCCATTTGCTAATTTTGCCTTTTGTTGGCATCCCTTGTGATGTTTTAGTCATGAAGCCTTTGGCCATGCCTGTGTCCTAAATGGTAATGCCTAGGTTTTCTTCTAGGATTTTTATGGTTTTAGGTCTTACATTTAAGTCTGTAATACATCTTGAGTTAACTTTTGCATAATGTCTAAGGAGGGGCCCAGTTTCAGGTTTTTTGTTTGTTTGTTTGTTGCATATAGGTAGTCAGTTTTCCCAACAATAAAATACCATTTATTAAATAGGGAATCCTTTCCCCATTGCTTTTGTCAGGTTTGTCAAAGAGCAGATGGTTGTAGATGTGTGACATTATTTCAGAGGCCTCTGTTCTGTTCCATTGGTCTATACATCTCTTTTGGTAACAATACCATGATGTTTTGGTTACTGTAGCCTTGTAGTATAGCTTGAAGTCAGGTAGTGTGATGCCTCCAGCTTTGTTCTTTTTGCTTAGGATTGTCTTGGCCATGCGGGATCTTTTTTTGGTTCCATATGAAATTTAAATTAGTTTTTTTTTTCCAATTCTGTGAAGAAAGTCAATGGTAGCTTGATGGGGATAGCATTGAATCTATAAATTACTTTGGGCAATATGGCCATTTTCACAATATTGATTCTTCCTATCAATGAGCATGAAATGTTTCTCCATTTCCTTGAGCAGTGGTTTGTAGTTCTCCTTGAAGAGGCCCTTCACATCCCTGTAAGTTATATTCGTAGGTATTTTATTCTCTTTGTAGCAATTGCGAATGAGAGTTCACTCATGATTTGGCTCTCTGTTTGTCTGTTATTGGTGTATAGGAATTCTTGTGAATTTCGCACATTGATTTTTTATCCTGAGACTATATCAAAGTTGCTTATCAGCTTAAGAAAGTTTTGGGTTGAGACGATGGGGTTTTCTAAATATACTATCATATGATCTGCAAGCAGAGACAATTTGATGTCCTCTCTTCCTATTTGAATACCTATTGCTTTCTCTTGCCTGATTTCCCTGGCCAGAACTTCCAATACTATGTTGAATAGGCATGGTGAGAGAGGGAGGCCTTGTCTTGTGCCAGTTTTCAAATGGCAGGCTTCCAGTTTTTGCCCATTCGGTATGATATTGGCTGTGGGTTTATCATAAATAGCTCTTATTATTTTGAGATATGTTCCATCAATAACTAGTTTATTGAGAGTTTTTAGCATGAAGGGGTGTGGAATTTTGTTGAAGGCCTTTTCTGGATCTACTGAGATAATAATGTGGTTTTTGTCGTTGGTTCTGTTTATGTAATGGGTTATGTTTATTGATTTGCATATGTTGAACAAGCCTTGCGTCCCAGGGATGAAGCCGATTTGATCGTGATGGATAAAGTTTTGATGTGCTGCTGGATTTGGCTTGCCAGTATTTTATTGAAGATTTTTGCATTGATATTCCTCAGGGATACTGGCCTGAAATTTTCATTTTTGTTGTGTGTCTGCCAGGTTTTGATATCAGGATGATGCTGGTCTCATAAAATGAGTTAGGTAGAATTTCCTCTTTTTTCTTTTTTCTTTTCTTTTCTTTTTTTTGGGGGGGGGGGGTTCTTGTTAAGTTAAAAAAGCACTTTGATCATTACATACGATTAACACAAAATGAACAATCCACCCCATGACTAGGAAAGAAGCCACTCTTCTTCTACCCTCCTATTTTGACCCTGTCCATCCCTATACATTATGCACTGTTGGCCTCCCTGGCATCTTGTAGGGATCACTGTCTGCCACTCGGGATGACGTCTCTTGCCTTGGAGTTTTCAGACTTGAAAAATCCTGAGAGACACCTATGAAAGCACCGAACAGCACTGTACCATTCAAACCTGAACCAGTCTCTGACCTCAATGGCAGAGTATTAAATAAAAAAGTTTGTCCTTCCCCGAAGCTTTTAAAGGATCAATGTTTCCTTTACTTAAGTATGAAACAAAGTAAAGAAAACCCAACTAACTTGCTATAAACAAAGAAATTTGAAATTGTAGACACATCCTGAAAAAAGTCAAGAGCTCTTTTGTCCACAGGAGCCTCCTAGTAATGCCTTGTGTGACTTTCCGGAATGCTCAGGCAGGAATCTCAGATAGGACTTTTTAAAGTAAAACTCAGCCATGGGTTTGTACCCTCAAATACCTGTGAGTTGGGTAAACGGTTTTCTTCTTGAGGTTCCCACAGCATGGGCCTGATAGACAGTGACTTTTTTTTTTTTTTGACGGAATCTCTCTCTGTCGCTCAGGCTGGAGTGCAGTGTTGCAATCTCGGCTCACTGAAAGCTCCGCCCTCTGGGTTCAGGCCATTCTCCTGCCTCAGCCTCCTGAGCAGCTGGACTACAGGCACCGCCACCACGCCCGGCTAATTTTTTGTATTTTTAGTAGAGACGGGGTTTCACTGTGTTAGCCAGGATGGTCTCAATCTCCTGACCTTGTGATCCTCCCACCTCAGCCTCCTAAAGTGCTGGGATTACAGGCGTGAGCCACCACACCCGGCCGACAGTGACATTCTTTACTTACCATGGGTCAGGAAGCCTGTATGGAGACTGCACAGACAAGGTCTGAGGCCAGTTTTCCCAAGGGGCTTTTAATGGCTCTGCAAGTTAAGCTTGATTCCTTAAAGAGAAACACACCCTTCCAGTTAAATCCTTGGTAAAATAACCAGTTTTTCCAATAGTTGGAAAATAAAATGAATTTTTATTGCATTGATGCAAACAACCATATTGTTATAAGTTAAAAATACTTACAACCAGTTTTTGAGTTTTAGAGGAACCAGGCAGAGAGAAACAAACATGTCCCAAACTTTGTTTACAGGAGTATACTTTACCTAGTTGTTAAAGGCTGTAGGTAGTTTAAGACAAGTTTTCCTGATTCTGAAAAATAAAATAAGTATTAGCAACGTTCTAAGCATGAATTAAGAATATTGCTTTAGTTTCCTATTAGTTTAGTTCATACTATTAACTTTTGTTCTGCTTGATATTCACAAACGTTTTAGCTTTCATGAGTCCTGTACATTTTTCTGTTTTTAGGAACCTGCATTTAAGTGTACCTGTTAAAGTTCCACAGCTGATTATAAACTATTTTTTAAAGAAGAAGATTAAAACAAGACTACAATTGTTTGTGAATGACACAATGTCCAGGGTGGTTACAGTTAAGAACATGATTGACAAATTTGGTTATTCCCACAGCTTACAATAACCCAACATAACAACCTTAACTGTGATTAATAGCACATATTCAGACACCAGAATCTTAGACACCCCATAGAGTTTTGGAACATATGTTTATATTATTCCCTAAAATATAACTTGAAGAGTGTTAGACATCATTTTGGCAATTCTGTGTACCAAAACATGTTAAATAATCCTGTTTGCCTCTTTTCCAGGTGTTCCAGGGTCCATCTGTAGCACCCAAAGCTAGTGATCAGAAAAGACAACCTTGAAACTTAAGTTTGATTTTCAGAAGCATGTTAAATATGTTCAAAATTTAACACTTGATATTATGACCTAGCGTTTTAGGTTACCATGAATTATTGTTTTGCCAAAATGATGAGTTACAATTTGAAAAAGCAAAACCATTCATTAATGTTTTCTATTACATAAAAATCCTGTTTAAGAAAGAAAGTTAAATTTTACCCTTGCATTAGTTTGCTATTAATGTTAACCCTAATTTTTAATAGTACTTTATAGACAATTCTATTTAATTTTAACCAGTTTGACCATGAGGTGAGATTTTTACATACCTGTGATAATCATGGACCAGTTTTGCTAAAGAACAGATTGGCATTTTAAGAAAACCTTGTTGTGCTGTTATTTCAGTGTTTATTTTACAGACGAAAAAAAAATACCCTTTTGAAGTTAGTTAATATGTTCACACACAGTTTCCTTTGCTAGAGTAATTTTTACAATTTCCTCACAATTTGCTTAAACTTTCCACTTTATTTTATTTCACTTAAGACAATTTTTTATTCCTAGGCAAAATGTACATTTCCATGCCTTTTTCTAATTTTTAACTAAAAACACCTTTTCTTGTATTTTTTTTTTTTTACACATCTTGCATGCAAATCCATGTTCAGTAGTCTCAACTACATGTTATAATGGTAACTTTTCTCAATTTTTAACTTTAGTGTAAAACCTTGGAGGTTGTTTTAATTATGTGCTAGACGCAGATAAATTTAACTCCTTTCAGCATAGTTAGGGGAATGGTTACTTCTGTATGCCCCCAGTTGTGAATCAGGCAAATTGATAATTTGTAAAGGCTAAAGAAGCAGTTCACAACCTTAAAACATTTAGCAAACTTAGTATCTGTCCTTCATAATTTAGACCACATTTTTACAGCTTGAAGACATTTGTATTTTACCAATAATTCCTAACACTGTTTTTATTTTTAAAGATTAAATTCATATGAACTGAAAGGTACTGCAACTTTTACTTTTTCCTTAAAAATATTTGATTTAAGCACTTATTTTTTAGGCCAATTAATTAAAGCTCTTTATAGACATTATGTACATATTACATATATGACTACACAGACAGACAGAAGAAGATCCAACAGCTTAGGGTGGAGGCTTTTAAAGAGCAGAACTAGGAGTACAGTTTCCAGGGCCTAGTAAACAAGCATAGCCGGAAAACAAAGACAGATTTTGAGAGCGACTTATTCACCTTTAATTACAGGGGTTCCATGGGGAAAATAGAGATTTTTCCCAAAATTGAATGTAGGACACCTTTTCTCTTTTCCCAAGGAGTCCGAGGCCACCAGAAGTTATTCTAGGGTCTTTCATGAGTGGCAAGACAGTGAAAAAAGTAATTAAGTTGACTGAGACAAAAAAAAAAAAATTCAGGAAAACAAGATTTATAAAGAGAAAAACATAAAGACCTTTTAAATATGCCCATAGCTTGGATATCCACTTTCAATTAAGCTAAGTGCTCTTTTTCAAACTCAATTTTCACTAATTAAAACTTTACAAAGAATGTAAACAGTGATTCTTACCATTTTTTCCCCAGTTCGTACCATTACCTGTTCACAAGCACACTTAGGTTAACCAGTTTTCTCTGGGAGAAAGTGTCTGGGCTCAGGCAAGGGCAAATTTTCAACTGGACTGTAGATCTCTTTACTAGCAAAACTTGATATTTGAGGAGGAAATTGTCTGTTAGCCAGAAACTTTCCTTAGAGGACAGAACTCCTGATATATTGTGTGGGGTTAAACAATTAAGTTATTCCTCATGGTTAACCCAGTGGCCTCTGGGGACAGCAATGCCACCACTGTAACTACTTAGAGGCAGGCTGACCATCCTTTAGCCACCAATTTAAGTTGTTTGCTTAAGTAACCTACTGGCTATTGAGCCAGACCTCAAGCCTTAGTTAAAACTTTCAGGGCCATTTCCTGATACACAGAGACTGAATGCTTCCCCTATGGAAAGACTGAGGGCCGGTGTTTCAAGTAAGGCTTGCATTAGCTAGTTAAAGGCTTTGAGCCTTAGGTTCCCATAAAGGGGGTGATGGGCTTAGTGTTAATTGTTTGGGTTTCTCTTATGAGGTGGTAGAAAGGGTGAGCCATTTTCCTGTACCCAGGTACTCACAGTCTGCAAAATTCAGTAATGTCCATAAATCCCCTTAACTGTTAAAGGAAATGGGCTCAATCCTTTCCTCACCTGGTGCTCTGGTTCCTTCTGATAAGGTTAGGCCCAGGTATTTTACTTAAGTTTGACAGAGTTGAGCTTTAGATTTTGAGACTCTCTACTCCCTTTCAGCTAAGCAATTGAGGAGAACTTCAGTGCCATCCTAAGACTTCCTTAATTGGGGCACAGAGGACAGTGTAATTTACACACTGTAAAGTTTCACCTTGAGAGTGAAGAAAACTAGAAAGACTTTTAGACAGAGCCTGTTTCAGCAACTTTCTTTAGATATCAGGGACTACCTGAGTAATGAACCTGTTTTTCTATGGAATTGGAGACAGGGAGTTGCATTTTATTAAAGCTTCTCTCAGTCTTTCCAAAAAGGCAGGGAGATTTTCATTTGGTTTCTGGTTCAACAAAAACAGTTTAGAGTAATTAAGAGGTTTGGTTCTGATTCTTTACAATCTTTTTAAAATGCACATCAGAAAGTGATTTATTTTCCACTCGTTTATGGGATCGCCAGGGTTCCAATTACAGTTTTTAAAGGTGCACTGTTTCTCTTTCTATTGGGAATGGGGATCCTGTCTCTCTTTTACCCTTTTTTATCTTTAGATTTTTTTCTTTCAATGATTTTAGATGGCTATAGGAGATACGATGTTTGTCTCCTAATGTTTCTGCTGCCTGTAAGGCTGCCTTGCTTTTCTGTAACAGTTACGGTTTTGCTTAAAAGTAACATAGTATCTCTCCATATTAGATCAAACACTTGGGTTAAATTTTGGAAAGCCTCAGTTATATCTATTAGGGTTATCAAAGAATTGGTCTATGTTTTCCTTTACTTGCCTAAGGTCTTGTAATGAGAAGGGAACATGTACTATAGTCGTGTCCCTTCCATCTGGCATTTCTTTTAGAGGTTGGAGTAAGCTGGGACAGTAGGGAGCTTTGGAGATGGTGTACCTGGAGGAGCTGATGGCACAGTTGGAGAGGGCCCCTGATAAGGGAAACTGGAAGGACTGAGACACTTAGAAGGTGCCTCCAATGGTTCCTCCAAAACTTGCTCCTCTGATTTAGGGGGACTAATCTCCACAGACCTGCCTGATATGATTGCTAAGAGGGCTAAGTTGATTGTGCAACGTTTGCAAAGGTCTGAGTTGTCTCGCAGGGCAAAGAAAGACTGTGCATGTGGAACCTCAGACTATTTGCCCTTACATCTACAGAAATGATCTATTTGTTGGATAAGATTAAAGTCCCTACTGCTGGTCAGGTCTATTCATTTCTGAGACAGTAAGAAGGCCATGACCTTGTGCAAAAGAAAATGAGTTTTGGAGTGAAAAGGGTTCAAAATGCACTCCAGATGACTGCAGACCAAAGATGGTTTGCTACCTATTCTAGGAAAGAGACAAGAAAGAGGCATCCCTAAGTCTCCTTGTTCCTTTAGGTGTGACCTAGGGTGCAGAAGAAAACAGTGGGAGTGTCCCCGCCACCAACTGTTCTCCCTCCTTGGTCTCTGGGTCTTGGCACCATAATGGCCACCCCATGGTTGCAGATGTGACCCTCAAACATGGTACCAGAGGAACTAATCAATGGAGTTAGTCACTCTTACCCATGTGACTTTAGTCCTCTGCCTGGTGATTACCCTTTGACCTCCTAGATTTGTGTGGCCTGCGTGGCTCCTTGAAGGATGGGTCTTGGGACAGATTATGTAACAATTGCATTTGAGCAATGCCCCTTAATGGAAAGAGTATACTGGACTGAGCTTTATACTCTATTATGAACTGGACTAGATAATTTATTCTTAGTTGGTGATTCTGGTTAACTTCCAGACATAAAATCCCCTTTCTATTTAGATGCCATTCTAGTTGTAAGTAGAATAGGTGCCTCAAGAGAACATAAGGGTCAAATGATTGCCTTCCTGCTAATAGAGAGAGTACTGAGACTAAAATTTGGTTTTGGAAGACATTTTTCTCCTCACTGCTGAAAGCAGAGTTATCCTGCTCACAGAAGGGTCATAAAGTTAGGTTTCTAGCAGAGGGATGTTAAAGGGAGAACTGGAAAACTAGAGATTTTTGACAAAGGGCAGATAAGGCTCCCCATTGAGAAGATTCACATATCAGTAGGTGGTGCTGTAAGCTTGGAATACCAGGCAGTAACTTTGCCTCCATACAAATGGAGAGAGAAATCTGACATGGGGCAGGCCATCCCTACAGCATGCCTCTTTGCAGAAGAAAGTTAATTTACTTCATAAAGGGACTATCCAGTCTGATTGGGCAGTTCTGGCTCCTCACATGGGAAAAGAAACAGCCTGTGTGGAGAGAGGGGCATTCACTGGAGGGAGATGTAATGTCCTACCCAACCCCAGAAAGTGCTAACATTAGGAGTTAGTTTTTGAGATCTGGATTATGAAATCCCCCTATCTGTAGAAAGTCACAAAAACAGCATTCCATGTTGCTAAGGTGGTTGCTAAGCCTGCCTAATTGAATTATTTCCCTGGGCTGTTAAAACTCCTGTAGCACTGCATACAGAGAGGGGATGGGAGACATAGTGACAATGTAAAGGAAGGGAGGAGAATCACATTTGCGATACAAAAGCTTGGTGATCCTGTGGTTGACACCCAGTCAGGCAGTCAGAGGCTTGGGTCAGTCCAGGAACCTTTGAATAACACCAGGGTGTAGCCCTGGACAGAAATCCTCAGTTGCTCCAGGATCTCTTCCAACCCCATGCGATGGCAAAGTTCTCCATGAAAGGAAACTGGTTTGGAAAGAGCCAACATTCCCAGCACCTTGAGGGAACTCGGGGATTGACTAAGTCCTCCCCAGCAAGCTTCACATCTGAATTTTTATGACCAGTGGCTAGCCTTTGTGGCTCATTAATCAGCTGATAGATGCCCCATTTTTTTTTTTTTTTTTTTTGGTTGATGTTGTTTTTTATAGTTCTTGGAAACAATAAAAATTGAGATCAAAAAGCCTCTGAAATGCAAGTAGAGAGTCCACTCCTTTACTCACCCCTCCAATGAATTCACCTTCAAGTCCTGGAAGAGCCTCCAAAATGAAGTAGCCTCATTGTTTGGGGAAAATATCAAAGTTCTTGGTCTTAAGGCCAAGGAAATCGAGTCTCTCTCTCTCTCTCTCTCTCTCTCTCTCTCTCTCTCTCTCTCTCTCTCACACACACACACACACACACACACAGAGTGAAATTGGAGCAGAAGTTTAATAACAATCAAGCAGGTTGCAAGGTGGTAGTAAAAATGTCAGGGTTTTTATAAATGAGCTAGTGAGGAAGGGGAGTCTTATCTTCCTAGGGCTTGAAGATTTAGTTGGGATCAGGTGAGCTGCCTGCATACAGCAGAGTTTTTATTAGCCTTTACCCAATTCCCTGATCATCTAAGCAGACTTTTAGGATGTGTTGCTCTGTGTTGCTTTGTTTTGCTTATCAGGGAGGGAGTTTCTGTGTCTGTTTTCAGACATCTTCTTGCAGCTGCAGGCATCACCATCCCCAATCCCCACTCCCCACATCTGCTTCTAGTTTCCCTATCTTACTGTGCCTAAAGGAAAATAAATGTACTTATTAAGGCCCACAGTTTTTACTGGAACCCATTGTATGAGTGAGACATTTGATGACTACACAAGAAACTCACCGCCACCCACATCCTTCTGTGCCCAAGTTGTTTATCTGTATTTTACAATGTAATATTCTTATCTGTTCATGTGCAGCCTGAGTTTTCCCAAGATTGTTTTATTTTCTGCCTGTTGCTGTGACTTTTCAGGCTGGCTGTTTCTGCAAGTCTGTATTTTTCCAGTGATTTTTCCTTTCCTTCTACCTCACATATATGTTAAAACACACACACACACACACACACACACACACATATATATATATATATATATCTCCAATCTAACTGCAATGAATAAAAATAAAAATTAATTCCATGCACAAAACAAGAAAAAGTCATGAGGTTACCCCATATTGAGTCTGGATCTAGGCAGTGGGGCTCAATTATTATGTCCTGTACTGTACACATTAGAACTTTGCTTCTTTTAGGACAGATACTTGAAAGGTACCGGTAGTAGTTCTCAGAATTGGTGAAATAATGTTATTTAAATTAAAAGAACATTTATCATTTATTTTTCTACCTAATATCTTCTGAGTTTCATATTTTTTTTCTCTCTTGGGTTTTATTTTTCTATTGTCCTCTTTCATTTGGATCTCGATTATAGTTACTGCTGTGGGTTAAATTGTGTCACCATAAAATTCTATGTTGAAGTTTTAAGCCCTGGTACCTCAGAATGTGACACTATTTGGAAATAAGTTCTTTACAGAGGAAATTAATTTAAAACTAGGTACTAGGGTAGACCCTAATTCAACAGTGCTTTTTAAGGTGGGAAATTTATTCATAGAGCTGAATAAATTTCAGCATGGAGAGAAGATAATATGAAGACACACAGGAAGAAGACGATATGTTACTGAAGTGATGTTTCTACAGACAGAAAAAAAAAAAATCAAGAATTGTTGGCAAATATCAGAAGTTATGAGGCAAGGAAGAATGTTCTCCTAGAATTTTCATAGCATGGCTCTGACAACACCCTTATTTTGGAGTTGTAGCCCCCAGAACTGTGATATAATACATTTCTGTTGTTGTAAGCCACCCAATTTTTGAGACTTTGTTATGGCGGTGCTAGGAAACAGGTATAATTACTAAGCTCTTTATTACACCTCATATGCTTTAAAAGAAAGATACTTTAACATTAGGTTTTTTAATGGTGATTCCTAAAGAACAGAGGTTTGAAACCTTCAGGAGCCAAATAAGTGTAGACTGTTTTACATGGCAGTATTTGGAAATGTATTAATTTATATCAGATCAAAAACATTTTGTAAATTTGGCTCAGTGCCCACACGTCAAATATTTTTATGTTTGCACTCCAATATTTCCCATTCTCTTTTTCCCTACTTCTATCCCTCAATTCAAGAGTTTCTATTTGAGCTTACCTGTGTTGTAGTACAAGAGAAAATGATGATGACGGTCATTATCCAACTAATAAACTAAAATGATCATAGCCATTATCCAACTGACTTTTCATATTTCCCAATAATTGTTGGAAAAAATCCAAAAAATAATTTTTGGCATGAGAATGCAATATGTGGTTTCTCTTCAGTGATTTTGGCTTGCTGCAATACAAAGAATTTAAAGATTTCCCTCTGGTAATACTACTGAGATTACATTATTGCATGACAGTAGGGATTTCGCAGATGCAAGTAAGGTCCTCAATCAATTAACTTTAAAATGGCAATATTACGAAGACGGACCTTACTTAATCACATGAGTCTTTTAAAAGTAGAGACCATTTTTTTCTGATTGTTAGAATAAGTGGAAGTCACAGAGTTGCAAAAATTGAGAGAGTCAATCAATGTGTGGGAGGTATTCCATTACTGAGCAGGGTCCCACAGTGCACTGACCTAAAGCAGCCTGTAGTTGTTGAGAGTGATCTCTTGCCAACAACCATGAAAAATAGAGGCCTTAGTCTTAGCTCCACAGGAGTTAAAAATTATGTAAACAACTTGAATGAGTTTAGAATCATACCATTTCCCAAAATAGCTTCCATATAAGAATGCAGCCTGACTTACCTTGACTTCTGCATTGTGAGACCATAAGCAGAAAATCAAGTCAAACCCATCTGCATTTCTGGTCTACAGAACTATGAGAGGATAACGATTGCTGTTTTATGGCACTTTATTTGTGGAAATCTGTTGGACAACAGTAGAAAACTAATATACTTATTTATTATTTCATTGAATAAAATTAAATTTCACTTTTTTTTTGGATTGCAAAAATTTATTAAAATTGGAGATACTGTTTTAATCTTCTTGTGCCATGAGACTCCATCAGGCTGTCTACAAAGACCATTGGGAGGCTGAGGATCACTTGAGCCCAGAAATCTGAGGCTGTAGTAAGCCTCAAAGGGCCACTGGACTCCAGCTTGGGTGAGGCAAGACCCTGTCTCAAAAAATAAGACAGACTTTTAGCCACATTTCCAGACTTCAATTAAAATGCTACATGGGAATGCAGAATATCAAATTTCACTTTTAAAATAATTTCTATATGAGTTCGAGATAAGGATTTGTGGGAGAATACACACATGTTCATATATTATTAAAACATTAGATACATACGATAGGAGATTCTAGATGTTATATAATTTTTAACATTTCCTACAGATTGACTACAGTCTCCTGATGTCAAACACATTTTGCCTCTCTCATTTCCACAGTTTATAGAAAGGTAGCTAAGTGAATGTTAAGAATTTACTTGTGATAATGTAAATTTTATTGAGGGCAAAATATGTAAAATATTAATATATACATGTATATAAGTGTCCTTGCCAATGATTGTTTAAGCTTAGGCTAAAATAAAAATTTCTATTTGTATTCAAGTGGCAGCATGCATTGGTAAAGTAATACTGGATTGGAAATTAAGATACAAATAATTAGAATTAACTCTGCAACTAATTTGATTTCTGAAATTAAGGCAAATCATTTAAATGTTTTGGGCTTTTTTTTTTCCGCAGGTAAAATAAAAGCAAATTTAGTTCTATGACTATAATATTAAGGAGTGTAAACAGCTGATCAATCCAAAGAATAGTCAGTTTATAAGAAAAAAGTAAGTTGACATGCAATATGGTTCAGGCAAATACCGATTGGGTTTGTTATATTATGCTAACTGTCATAAAAACTACTTCCCAACATGTATACAAGTTCAAACACAGTAAATATTTTTCTTCATCTACCAGTAAAAGTAAAATGGTTACAAATGTAAAAGTAAAATGTTACAGAATCACATCCCTGTTACTTTGGATGAGGAGATTCAGAAAACTAGGCTACCTCTGTTTTGTAACTCCCTCAACTTCAACATGTGATTGCCAAGATGACATTATTTGTTATCCTCATTGTTTGTGAACTAAGAAAATAGCGAAGTGCAACGGGTAGTTTTTATGGGCCAGGGATGTGCATGGCACATAGCATTTCTGTTTAGTTTTTGTTAGCTAGAACTTAAACACTTGACCACATTTAATAAAAAAGACAGTGAAAATGTAGTCTTAGTTTATAAACAGGAAAAAGAGGAAATTGGATTGTAATGAACAGTAGGCAAGTTGAATCAGGCCACCTATCTATTCACTGAATATCTCCTTTTTTCCTTCTTCTTATCTAAAATACATCTTCATGTTTCTTTCAGAAGGGAGGAAACTCAGTCTCTCATCCAGTTACTGAATCCAAGTAAAAATTTAGAACCACTTGTCAATATGATGTCTTCTTCATCAAGTCACGATACAGCTCCTTTGACTAAAGCAATGACCCTTAGACTAAATCAAAGTTTACTTCCCTTACATTAAATATACATCAAATATACAATGGGGATGAAGAAACAAGAAAACAAGGAAAACTACCAATCAAAAAACAAAAATGGCAAAACCAAAAATAACATCTATTAATTATAAAACTGTTCTAGCAGGCATTGCAAAGGCAGTTACTTTGGCAGTGGAGGAAGATCTTTGTGCAGAATATGATTTTTTTTTCTCTGTAAAAAGACCACGTTCATTGTGTTCTGGGGCCCATAGATCTACCCTCTTGGATGTACTTCCTTATTAATAATCACCCATCAACATGTCTGAAGTGAGAAGTTGGGAGTGTTCTCTCCTTGCAAAAGGGAAGATATTTGTAGCTATTTCCTCACTGCATAAATTAAGTGGTCCAATGATTGATGATCTTACAGTCTTTTCAGTAATACAAATCTGTTCTACGTTGTTACAATCATTACCAAGTACTGGTAAACAGAGTACTTTTCTGGATCGTGTTTACGTCTGCTTTATTCTATTTTTTTTGTTGTTTAGAATTTTGGTAAAATATATATTCTAAATATTTAAATTGTGAAATTAAATAAGTTTTGATATAGGTATACATCCATTATATTATTACAACAATTAATATCATAAATATATTACGATTCCTTCCAAGTTTCTTTGTACTTCTTTATAATCCTCCCTCTTTCTTTCATCTTCACTCCAGCCACATTGCCAAGGAGTCACTGATGTGTTTCTCAAAATAGATTAGTTTTTATTTTATATAATTTTAAACAAATATAGTTATACTGTGCAGACATTTTTGTTTGATTTGTTTCATTCACCGCAATTATTTTGAGATTCATTCAAATGATTGCATATATCCATAGCAGTTCATTCTTTTTTTTATTGCTTAGTAGTATGTCATTGTATATATACAGCAAAAATTGCTTTTCTATTATCCTGTTGGTGGTTATTTAGATGGTTTTCAATTATTTCTTTTTACCAAAAGCTGCTTTAAATAGAGTATGTAGACATTGGTTGTGGACATATGTTTTTATTTCTTTTTTTAACTTTTATTTTATACTGATGGAAGAACCCATCATCACAGTTTGTTTAAAGTTTGTGGTCACATAGTAGGTGTACATATTTATGGGGTATATGAGATATTTTGATACAGGTATACAATGTGTAATAATTACATCAGGTTAAATGAGATAGTCATTCCCTCAAGCATTTATCCTCTGTGTTACAAACAATCCAATTATACTCTTTTAGTATACTTTGAAATGCAAAGATAAATTATTATTAACTGTAATGATTAATAACTTTAATTATTTTGAAATGCAAAGATAAATTATTATTAACTGTAGTCATCTGTTGTGCTATGAAATACTAGATATTATTCATTCTAACTAAATGTATTTTTGTACCCATTAACCATCCCTATTTCTCCAACACCTCACTACACTTCCCAGCCTCTAGTAACCATGATTCTACTCTCTATCTCCATGAGTTCAATTGTTTTAATTTTTAGATCCAACAAATTAGTGAGAACATGTGAAGTTTGTTTTTCCATGTCTGGTTTATTTCACTTATTATGATGACTTCCAGTTCCATCCATGTTGTTGCAAATGACAGGATCTCCATCTTTTGTGTGTGTGGGGGGGTAAATAGTACTCCAGAGTGTATATGTACCACATTTTATTTATCCATTTTTCTGTTGAAGGACACTTTAGGTTGCTTCCAAATCATGACTACTGTAATTCGTGGTGCCATAAATATGGGAGTGCAGACACACTTCAGTATATTGATTTACTGTCTTTGGGGTATATATTTAACAATGGGGTTTCTGGATTATATGAGATTTCTATTTTTAGGATTTTGAGAAAATTTCATACTGTCCTCCCAGTAGTTGTACTAATTTACATTCCCAACAAATGTGTACAAGAGTTCCCTTTCCTTCACATTATTTCCAGCATTCATTTTTTGCCTGTTTTTTTTTTTGAGGGGGAAAAAAGCTATTTAAATTTGGGTGAGATGATATCTCATTGTAATTTTGATTTCCATTTCTCTAATGATCAATGATACACCCATTTGACATACTTGTTTGGCATTTGTATGTCTTCCTTAGAGAAATGTCTTTTGCCCCTGTTTTAAGCGGATTATTACTTTTTTTTTCCTTTGTGTTGTTTGAGCTCCTTATATATTCTGGTTATTAATTCCTTGCTGTTAGACAGATAGTTTGAAAGTATATTGTCTCCCATTCTGTGGGTTGTTTCTACACTTTGTTTATTCCCTTTGCTGCAAAGAAGCATTTTAACTTGATGTTATCCCATTTGTCCATTTTTGCCTTAGTTGCCTGTGTTTGTAGGGTATTACTAAAGAGGTGGTGTTGGCAATTCAAGATGTATTTCCTACTCACTTCAGTGCTTCCTTAGTAATATGAAGTTAAAACCAGGTACTTTGGTCATCTGACTTTTAGTTCTTATGAAGGTAATTTTTGTGTAGGTAGTTGTCAAATTTAGTGTTCCTGTGGGGAGGAAGATAGGTTCAGGCTGCTATTTGGTCATCTTGCTCCACCCCCAATACTGCTTTCATTTCTCTTGTGTAAAATATGAAGAAGGTAATGGTTACAATATATGGTATGTGTGTGTTTAAAAATATTTAAGAATCCTACAGTTTATTTTCCAAAGGTGTTGCATCATTTTGCATCACTTTTTAGAAGTAGATGAAAGTTCTAGTTGCTCTCCATTCTTTACAACAATTAGCAGAGTTGGTCTTTTTGATATTAACCATTCTAATAATGGCATTATGATATTTCATTTTTGTTTAAATTTGTATTTCTCTAATGACAAATGATGTCAAATATGCTCTATTCAATTGTCATTCTTAGTCCTTTTTTTGAAGTGTCAGTGCAAATATTTTGCCCAATTTTGTAGGTTTTTCCATTTTCTTATTGCATTTTGATTTTTAAATAAAATCGTTTTTTTATTTGAGATCTGAATTTCAAATATTTTCATCCATTTTTTTCTATCTGAACTTGTTCTCAAAATGTCCTTTGAAAAACTGAAATTTTAACTTGAAGAAGTTAAAATTATCATTTTCCCCCCATTTTGCAGCATGCATCTTTGGTGTTACATATAAAAATACTACACCTCACCTAGTAAAACAAAGTCAGTTTTGTATGTATTTTCTTCTAGAAGTTGAACACTTGTAATGAAATTATTCTAACTGCTTAAATGCCCATTTTTATTAATTGTATCATTTGTATCATTTCCGGTTTTGTTTCTACTGATTGATTATCTCCTCATAAGGAGTTATATTTTCTTGATTTTCTGCATATCTTACAATCTCTGGTTGGATAAGAGAGATTGTGAATTTCACATTGTTGGGTCCTTGATATTTTCAAATTTTTCTAATTTTTCCAGAGTTTTGTTATGGGACATTGTTAATTTACATGAAAATTGTTTAATACTGGTTAGACTTGTTTTCATTACTTTACAACAGAGCAACTATTAGTCTATGGCAAAATTTATCTCACTATTGAACCAATATTTTTCTGAATACTCTCCCTGAGCCTTGTGAATTACAAGATTTTCCTTTCCGGCTGAAAAAAATAGAAACTATCCCTGGAATTCTGTGGGCACTAGTGGTTGCTGACCTGAAACCTTTGTTTTCCATAGTTGTAGTTTGTTTCTTAACATTTTTATACCCTGATAAAGACTTAGCAGAAGCAGCTGAAGACTCGACTGGGACTTTTTACATTTCTTCAATTCTCTCTCTCTCTCTCTCTCTCTCTCTCTCTATCTCTGTCTCTCTAACAGCTCTTGTCTCTCCAGTACTCTCTTCTGTGAATTCTAGCTCTCCAGTCCTGTCCAATCTTCCATCAGATCTTTTCTTCAACATAGGACTCCAACTGGATTCTGCTACTCGGCACTGAAGCTTGGAATACATCCCCAGACAGTAAAAAGGAAAGAAATAGAATATTCCTCATCTGTTTCTCCTTTTAAAAATAAATCTGAGGTGCTTGATATCCAATATGCAAAAAACATGGTTCTATGTACTTTGTTTATTTCATTTGATTGTTCTATGGAGAAGCTAAATCCAGTACTGGTTACCCCACCTTGGTCAGAAGCGTAAATCTGCTCTTTTTCTTCTTTGACTCTTTCTCTCAACTTGGCAGTATGTACCTTTATTCTATTTAAAACTATTTGTATACCTTCCAAGCTTTCAAAAGTTAAGAGTCTACTAAATGTTTTTTTCAGGGTGCAACAGGAGGTTTCTACTTTCTAGTCTGAATGTTTCCTTGCTTTCCACCATCCACCCGCTAAACTGATATCATCTATTATAGAATATTTTACATTAGCACATTACTTCTTGTACAAATTTCTGTATTAATGAAAATGGGCACTTCGATAAAAATTATATAAAGTCTGATTGAATATTACAAGGTGGCCATTCCTTTTTGGCATGTGCGTTTGTGAAGTGATTTAGAGATACATATTTCTTCAGTTATCAGGCTCTGCTATATTCAGTACATGATTTCCTTCCATGTCTCATCGTCCCAGGTAGCTGGAATGGAAAAATAGATCAGCAGAGCACACATGGCAAGTTTATAAGCATTCAACCTGAACGTACAATATGTGGTTGCTACTTGCTACTCATATTTTATTCTCTTGAACTTACATGTAAATATAAAAATGTCTGGAAGTTATCTTTGTCTATATTTGTGTGACTACTCCATATTCTATATACTCTACTTATAGAGTATATTTAGAGAGTATATAGAATATATAGAATATGTAGAATATAGAGAGTATTTATAGAGTATTCACACAAATATAGACAAAAATAATAATTTTGATCATTTTACTTTCTGATCTGAAGGTCTAACTTTGTGTTTGTAACATATGTGTTTTTGTAACATTATTTTCCAACTTTCTTTTCCAAAACAAAGATTTCTTCATCATATTTATCCTACAAATGGGATTGTATTTTCTAAGCATTCTAGGATATAAGTGTATTCACTAGGTTTCTACAGAGAAGTACAAAATATAGGAGTTAGCTAGACAGGTGGATCTAGATAGAGGATAGATAGATAGATAGATAGATATTTAATGTAAGGAATTGGCTCACACAATTATGAAGGCTGATAAATCCAAAGAACTCCAGTTGGTCAGCTAGAGATCAGGAGAATTAATGGTGTAGTTTTAGTCCAAAGGTCTGAGAACCATGAGAGCTGATAGTGCACTGCCAATCAGGGTGACTGAGTCAGACCAAGGAATAGTCGACATTTATGTTCAAGTGTAGAGGCAGTGAAAAACTGATGTTCCAGCCAAAGGCAGTTAGGCAGGAATACTCAGCTTTTTTATTCTGATTGAATAAGACCCATACACATCAGAAAGGAAGGACCCTATTTTCCTCAGTCTACTAAATCAAATATTGGTCTTATTCAGAAGCACTCTCACAAAAACACCCAGTATAGTGTTTGACCAAATATCTGGTAAACTCACAGCCCCAGTCAAATTGACACATAATGTTAATTACCAGAAGATGTATTATTCCATTATGGTTATGCCGTAAGTTAGTATTTTGTATTCATTAGTAAAATCGAGTTGAACCACCTTCCAGTGAAGTTATACACATTTACTTTTGTTGGGAAAATTATAAAGTGAAATGTGAAGATAAAAACAGTGATCGATATGGCACAAAGCATGTACTATGAATCAATATTTAAAAAAAATATTTTGGCTCAAATTATTGCCAATATTATTATAAACATGTGTAATGTAAATTTGTCCATGCATATGGCTTTTTTTATTCTTTAAAACTGTCACTTATAAGAGTAAGAGTCTTGGAAGAGTCTCTCAGGAAATAAATCTCTCAAAAAAATAGCAAATTATTTATGTCACAACTGTCATGATTCATAAATTCAAGTATTCTCTACTGTATTTCCTGCCCCATTTTCAGAATCAGCCATGTAAAATGATACTTAGCTGTTTGTGAGTGCTGGAGGGTGAGGGAGGGGAAAATAAACTATTGTTTTGTAATTCTACATTGATATTAAACTGAAAAACTGCAACTAAGACACCTAAAATAGATTTAGTAAAGCAATAAATAAATTTTGGATGTCCCTTTCAAAGGATTCAAAATATAACTTACCTAAGAAAAAAATCACAAACATGCATTCCTTCAGAGAAAAAAATACAATATATTATTTTATATAAAGTGTATCAATGGAAAGGTTATTTATACCTACTATTCTCATGGACAGAACATTTGAGTTAAAAACAAAATCAATTTAAAATAATGTTATTTATTTTTGTATTTTTAATTCATTTGATTCACCATTCTGTAACCAGAATATATCACAAGTAAGAGTCACCAGAGAGGAAAACCAAGTAGAAATGCAAGAACATAAACAATATTTCTCAATATATGTTTGATAATCTATTAGCAGGAGTAGAAAGAAGAAAGGATCCAAAACATTAGCTACAATGTTCATGATCAACAATTTTTTTTTACTGGTAGTACAGGGCTATATAAAAATATTTTATATTCTGGTATTGTTTACTACTATTTCTTTCTTTTTTTCATAAATGAAATTAGTTTTTCCTTCTGTTGCTAAATCATGTGAAAATGCCAGTGAAGATTTTCATCGTATTTGGAATACAATTTATAATGATTTCATTTAAAATATAGTTCCAATGTTATAAATAATATTTACTTAGGAAGAGACAGAGGAAATATCCTTTAAGTAATAGGCAGCTTCTCCAAATCAGTTGAAAGTATGTTGCCTGTGAGGATGCCAAATATAGGTTAGAAAAATGTGTGTCATATATATTTTGTAATCCAGAGATAGATAAATCAAATACATTTTCAATATACACACAAAAAATGATAGTCATAATGGTAGAAACCAAAAAGGCCAGGCATTGTTTTCTAACTGAGCATCTTCTCCTTTAGGAACCTCATGCAGGACATTCAAGATTGAGGGGCATCAGGAATTGATTGACGTAGTGATAGATAAAGGTTGTTTAGGGCAGGAAGGCTGGGTATACAATGCCCTAGCCCCAGTAAGTATATCAATCAACTCAATTACCCTAGGCTTATTTTGTGTTTCCCCTGAATTTCTGGACTATTATCTCTTCTTCTGGAAACCCGACAACTTCAATTTAGACTATATTAGGATAGAAGAAAAAAGTCAGCACAGATACATTTTCTTTATTCAAATAGAAAAAAAAAAATGACAAAGGGCAAGACAAAGTGTTATCCCGATGTCAAGTATTTTCCAAAGTAAAATTTCTTCATAAAAAGTAGGAGGTATTTTTTAGCAGAACTGGATCCCTTGTTACTTTTTAAGTTCTATACTCATTCTACTCACATATTAAAACCAGGAGATCGAGATTCTTAAACAATGCCATGTAAATTTAGAAATAATGTTACTGGTTATCAGTCAGTAGCATTTAAATTTTAACTTCGTGAAAATGGCAAAATATTTTTAATGATATGAATATCATAAAATTGATCATGAATCTGTTTCAAAGCTGTAAAATATTTACATTAATAAATAAAGAGGTTAGCATTTTAATGCACATAATTAAAAAGGAACCCTCTTTAGGCCCAGAATTCAGTCTAAAATTCCATACCACTGAGATGCTTCTCTATTTAAAATAAACTCAAGAGTTTGCAAATTATATTCAGGAAATATTCAGGCATTGTATAAATACATAGGGAATAAGAAAGGAAAGTTTCTTCTTCCTGATTTCTTTGAAGAACAAACACAACTTGTTGCAGTCAT
Organism: Theropithecus gelada; assembly: GCF_003255815.1. Classification (NCBI taxonomy): domain Eukaryota; kingdom Metazoa; phylum Chordata; class Mammalia; order Primates; family Cercopithecidae; genus Theropithecus; species Theropithecus gelada. The sequence goes on from NC_037685.1 coordinate 87,820,681, forward strand.
AATGACATCTTTGTTCTCCCAAGTAATTGAATTTTTTGACGAATTACGCATAAAGTATAACATTATTTTAATATGCTTGCAAATTGAGTAATTTGTCAAATTTTGTATGACACAATGCACTTCTTGTAAAATGTAGGCTTTAAAATGTGTAGTTCAAAGTAATAAATGATGATAGTATTTTTTGTGTATATGAAAGGAAAGAAAGTTTAAAATATTAAACAACATGGAACTTATTCCTGTTGAGACAAGTTGGACTTCCAAAGTGCACACACACACACACATACACACACACGCACACACAAACACACACATAGGAAAAAGAGTAACAAGAAAACTTTGTGCTGTCTTTTACTTTTTTCTTTATTTTGTGTAAAGGATATGAAATATCAAACCATGAAGTCAATAATCTCTCAGGGTTTGTAGAATTCACTATGAATGTATACCTTTATACACTTTTTAATATATTTAGTTTACATTATCAACTCAGAGAAGTAGGTAGAATTTCTGTTCAATTCCTTTAGTGAGCTACAAAAATTCCTATAATATGGATACTTAGTATATAGTACCTGATAAGGAAGATAATGTTCCAATTTAAGATAGGACATAATGCATTCCATTCAGGATTTTCTATTTGCTTTCCTTCTTAATAAAAAGCAGTATTCCCTCACATGCTTTATGTGTATGTACTCAACATACAGAGAGACTGTAGCATATTCTGAATGATAATACAGAAAATCAAAATTATCTGCATAGGATGCAGAATGTTATCAAAGTTAGAAAAATCACTGCCGAGCTGCACTCTGCTCCATATGCTCTATACAGAAACAAAGCATTTATTTTCTTAGAAGCAGCCAAAAATGCCACAGAATTCAAGCAAGAAAACACAATGTCTTTCAGGTACTTTAGAACGGTTCTTTTTCTGCACGTCAGCAGCTCCTGTAGCAAAGAAAGAAGAGAAAGAGTGCATAGCATCCTTCAAATTACATTGAAGTAAAAAAGTAAAATGTTTCAAGGTTGAATTTAGGTATGTCTGATTTTTAGGTGGTAACATTTCCTGTATCTTTTCATGATAGGCTAAATCAAGGTCACAAGAAAATTGGAGTAGATCTTACAGAAGAGTTGTATAATTTCGTCCCTAGATTATTATCTATGGTCAATACTTGAATGATATACCATGCGGCGTAGGCAAAACAAATAGACACTTGTACCAATTACTCAGTATTACATGGATCCTTGGAATAACTTAGTTTACATGGATTTGCATACTTCAATATTTTCACAGAGGACAGTCTGAAAGTGTTTGGACTTTAATTTTTTAGATAAAGTACTTCAACAGTTTTACGTATTTTTCTTTGATACATAAAATTATAAAGTCTTAGAAGATAATTACTAGATTAATATTTTCTAAGTGAAAAGTTTATAGATGTTTAAATGCCATTTCAAATGAAGTGAAATTTACTTTTGTGTTTTAAAAATGTAAGTTAATTTTAATTCAAAATGTATGTGTTCAAAATTCGCAGATAATAAATTATTGATGTACTTTTTATTGCACACAAACGGCAATTTCTTAAAAGTGATAGCACTCTACAAAAGCCTAATAGTTGGTCTTTTATGTTAGATTTAATTAGCAGACTTTCAACTCAGTGATATATAGCCACCAAATCTGTTTTCTCGCTGAATCTCCATGGGCCTCCTGGGTTCTACAGATGTACAGATTGATCTGGAGCCTTCAGGGAGAATTGCATAACAGATTGCCTCATTTCTGGTTAAAAAATACCGTGAAAACTACTGAAGTTTATGTCTTTTGACCTCATTATTGCTTCTGTTGCATTGTTAATATTCTTGATATAAACTCTAAAGCATTACACCTAAAAGAGTTATTGAAATTACTCCAATAACAGGCAGAATCTAGCTTGAAAGTGGGTCTAATAGCCCCAAAACCAAAGAGAGAAAGAAACAAATTCCTTAGTTATGTTTTTCTCACTTTCTTACTATTCATTGTCAGGTAAGAGTTAATGGTAGCTACTGACATCTATTTCTAGCTACTAAAATAATGTCTATCATCAAAGAAAAGTAATTGAATAAACTAGAGACAAAAACTGTTCATTTGAAAATTTTTATTACATAATAGTATATTTGACTTATGTAAACATACAAAGGTTATTACATATACACAAATATATATATATTCACTTTGAAAAAAGGACTAATAAAATTGTGTATTGTTACATTATCATTGAAAATACCTATGTGACTCTTTTTTTATCTATTTATCCTGTCTAACCTTCTGTCCTATAAGTTTTGATTGAATTTCATGATGTTTAACAGTAAAAAATAAGGCCCATTTGTCTCAAAAAAATCTTACAGAAACTGGCTTTCAAAGTCAAGTCTTTTTTTTTTAATTTAGTTTTTAGTTTTAGTTTTTATTAGTTGTTTAGTTTTAGTTTTTAGTTTTATTTAGTTTTATTTTTAAATGAATAGGTTCAAGGGACCCAACAAATTATAATTTACTCAGCTTCTTACACCTTACTGCAAGAGAATAGGAGATACTCTGTGCTATATAAGTGAGGAAAAGAGATGCAGAGCACAGAGGCTGAGGTTAGGGATGGAAGTGGTGAAATGCAAAGTAATTTTTTCTGTTTACACTGCTTTGGCTCAGACTGTCTGGAATTTTAAGCAGTATCAAGTTGTACAAAAATTATCATGGGCAGATAAAATATATGTTAAGTTCTAAAATGACCAACTAATCTGACTGATTTATTCTGGAACCAAGACAGAATTAACAAAAGCTTTTACGATTACTTTACATTTTTCTTAGAATGCATTTTTGAGACATAAAATTTCTTATGAATTACAATTCAAACTGGACATCTTAAGAGTACTTAAAAAAAAAAATCATCATAGAAATGATTTTGGTGACCTGCTGCAGTGGCTCATGCCTGTAATCCCAGAACTTTGCGGGGCCAAGGCGGGAGGATTGCTTTAGTCAGGAATTGGAGACCAGCCTGGGCAACATAGTGAGACCCTCGAAATCTATAACAAGTTAAAATAAAATTAGCTATCCATGATGATATGTGTCCATAGCCCTAGCTACTCAGGAGGCTGAGATCAGTTGAGTACGGTAGTTTGAGGTCACATACTTTATCTCCCCACCACATTCCACCCTGGGAGACAGAGTGAGTCTTTGTCTCTATTAAGAAAAAAAAAAAATGAAATGGTTTTTAAATAATTAAAGGGACATCCTAAGTTCGCCAATATTTGTTATTACTGAAAAGCACACTGTAGAAAACTCCTGTTTTAGTTAAACCTGCTATTTATTCAAATAAATACAACACAGTTTTAAGTTGCGGGATTCTCACAATCTCATTCTCTTGCTTGTACTGGTCCCTTGGTTTGCATGTCTCTTCTTTCTTTTTTAATTAAAATTTACGTTTTCTTCATAGCTCAAATCAATTTCTAATTTTCTTTTAATAGCTTATTCAACCAAAGTTAGACTTTATTCTTCGAGTAACTGCCTTGTTACATTCCTTTTTTTTTTTTTTTTTTTTTTTTGTAGTATAGGACTTATTTTCACATTCAGATTGTAAAACACTGCAGATAATGTCTGTTTTTTAAATTTCTCATTTATCTGGACCTAACATAATTCATGATTCAGCATGTATTAATGTTTGCTGTAGATAATATTAAGTTAGGATGAATCTTTGATTAAACATAAATAACTGCTTTAATTTATTACTAATTATGCTTATTATGGAATTATTAGGCATATTTTGTATGAGGGAAGGGAAAGTGAAAGAGAAAGATATTCAGAGAAAAAGAGAGGAACAGAGAAGACTATTTTTGAAAGTGTAAAAAACTTTTGAAACCAATCTTTTTTAAAAATAATCATCAAAATGAAATGTTCATTTTTTCGTGAAGATGAGATAATCTTATTTAATAATTTAAGCATTATTAACAATTATAAAATGTTTTAAAGATATTTTAAATTTTTCCTGTTATTAAATCTATCTCTCTCTCTTTTCCTGGCTGCGTAAACAAGAACAAATGTTCACCTGTTTTTACATGCACAGATATAATTGAATCGACCTGGGAGCTTTCTATGCACTATTCTCATTTAGCAATGTCTGTTTTAGGTATACTTTGATATCGCAGGTTGAAGACAGGGCTGAAAGTTAGCCAGAAGAAAGTATGAAAGCCACAGGCTTATGTATAACAAACATGAATAAAAACAAAAGATGCTATTGTGGGGATAGTGGAAATAAAGTCAGAGATAAAAGGGAGTTATGGAACGTCCAGGATTAACTTGTTAGTCATGGTATGTAAGAACTTTAGATTTTAGTTTAAGTTGGTAAGAAAACACTGGAGAAATTTTTTTAGCAGAGGAGACTCATGGTTTAATATTTATTTTAAAATAAATGTTGCATATATGTGTGGAGGAGTAGACTAAAGATGTCTTAAAAAGTACTAGAAGAAGTAAACTGCTATACATCTTAATTCATATCTCAGTAATATAAAATTATAAAAATAAAAATAAAGAATTGTCCTTATGATGTCAAACACAAGGTTGTGAAACTATCTATGTTGATTAAAATTAAAATGTCTTTCAAAACTATCTATGTTGGTTAAAATTAAAATGTCTTTCATTCTTAGTAGCTTTCTTCTCTTTTATGCACATATGTATGTAACATTTAGTTGCTTTACTTTTTCTTTTGTTCCTTTTGCCATCTCCATGTCTCTTGGAGTGAAAGACTTCCTGAAAATTTATTCTGCTCTTCATTCAGATTCCTATATTCACACCAGCAGCCTTTCTCAGGCCATGTTTTAATTTATAGACAGTTCTTGTTTTTCTTCCATGAGCCAAATAAATACATTTTCTTTACAATGTATACAATCTATAATAATAATGAGAAGTGCATGGTAAAGGGGAAGGAGAGTGGAGACAATGGGGAAGGCGGTGGAAAGTGGGAATAGAAAACCCAACCCAGCAGTCCCAACTGTAGTCTTTTCAATTTTGCTCCAGTGATTGTTCCACCCACCCTTCTCTATCTTTGGACTCAGAGTCAGGAGCACCACCTGAGTTTTCTCAGAGAGGTGTCATATTTTAAATACTTTAAATTATAACACGTACTCTTTTATTCATATATTTAGTTTCCTTTATTCTACCTAGAATATCTATGGTGAATTTGAATCTGTGTCCCTGCTTTTTCTATTCCATGGAGTTATGGTTTTTTTCAAAGAAGTGTAGTTTTTCTAATTTCAAAAATAACACAAAAGAGACAGGGAACTAATGTGAGTGTTCAGTCCACTGATGCAAGCAGAACACTAGTTCTCATTTGCACCCTGTTTTTAAGTGTGCCTCTATGCAAATAGACTTCTAGAAACAGAATGTGTGGCAGTGGTTGTGAACACAGTTTGTGACATACAGTAGTAACATATAAGAGACAGAGAAGCATTGGAAGGAAAACAAAACAATGATAGACGTATTTCATCATTTTTTAAGGTTGGAATGATCAGATAAAAAGGTTGCTACTGTAATTAATAATTTTGTATGGTTTAATGTCTTTGAATGGCATTTTTCCAGCTTTATTGACAAAAATTTTATATATTTAAGGTATACAACATGATGTTTTGGTACATATATACTTTGTGAAATGAATACAGCAATAAAATATTAACATATTATCACTCACATAGTTATCCCTTTTTTCCTTAATGAAAAGATTTAAGATCTACTCTTAGGAAATTTTAAGTATACAATACACTGTTATTAACTACAACCAAATGCTTTAATGCATCTATTGAGATGATCACAGATTTTCATCATTTATTCTGTTAATGTGGTATATCACATTTATTGATTTGCATATGTTGAACCATCCTTGCATGCCTTGAATAAACCCAGATTTATTGTGGTATATAATCTCTACAATGGGCTATTAAATTTGATTTGTTAGTATTGTCTTAAAATATTTTGTATCTGTATTCATTAGAGATTTGGGCTGCTAATTAAATCTTCTAGTATCTTTCTCTGGTATTGATATCAGGATAGTGCTGGTGTTACAAAATAAGTTTGGAAAAATTCTCTTCTCTCAGTCTTTTGAATTACCATTTACATGGAATATCTTTTTTTTTCTTCAATTTTTTCACTTTTAGTCTATGTGTGGCGTTAAAGATAAAATGAGTCCCTTGTAAAACGCTATTATTAGATCCTGTTTTAAAAAATCCATTCTGCCACTGTTTTTTGATTGGAGAATTTAAATTTACAATAATTTAATTTTAAATTTAATAATTATTTCAAATTTAAATCCATTTAAATTTAAAATAATTATTCATAGGTAAGAACTTGCTATTGTCTTTTTGTTAATTGTTTTGGAACTATTTTGTGGTGTCTTTGTTTCTTTCTCTCCTGCTTTTCTTTTGTGATTTGATTATAATTTGTAGGTATATGCTTTGAATCCTTTCTCTTTATCTTTTATGTACCTACTACATACTTTGTCTTTGTGGTTACCATGAAGACCACGTTAAAAATCTAATAGTTATGGACCAGGCATGGTGGTTCATGGCTGTAATGCCAGCACTTTGGTAGACCAAGGCAGGTGGATCACCTGAGGTCAAGAGATCGAGACCAGCCTGGCCAAAAAATTAGCTGGACATGGTGGTGGGCACCTGTAATCCCAGCTACTCTGGAGGCTGAGGCAGGAAAATCACTTGAATCTGGGAGGCTGAGGTTGCAGCATGTCGAGGTCACGCCATTGCACTCCAGCTTGGGCAACAAGAGTGTCAAACTCCATCTCAAAACAAACAAACAAACAAAAACAAAATTAACCAGGCACAGTGACACATACCTGTAGTCCCAGCTACTCAGGAGGCTGAGGCAGGAGAATGGCTTGAACCAGGAGGCATAGGTTGCAGTGAGTGAGCCAAGATCGCACCACTGCACTCCAGCCTGGCAACAGAGCAAGACTCTGGAACAAACAAAGGAATTGTGGGAGGAGGGTCACTCCTATTTCATATTTTGCCATGTGAGAACACAGAAAGAAAGCCCTCATCAGATGCTGGCCCCTTAATTTTGAACTTCTCAGTCTCAGGAAATGTAAGGAATAAATATCTGTTCTTTACAAATTATATAATTTTATATATCCTGTGATATCAGCGTTAAATTAACTAAGACACTAACTAAAGCATTTATTAAAGTAGTAAATATTTAAATAATCATATACATAAAAGAAAAATAAAATTTAATGTTCTCAGACAAACAAAAATATCATTATAAAGCAAACTAACTATATTTAAGATTGCCATTTAAGAGACATTTTTCAAACTTAATTGTTCAATAACTAAAAGAACCTTTAAAAAATTACTTGATAATTATACTGTTAAGTTTCTTTAGCTTTATTAAGTATTTTTTCTTCTAAAAGAAGATATTTGTCAAATATTAAGGAAAGTAGCCACAATTCCAATAACTGCCCTTTTTGCTTCTATTTTAGTAAACATACAATTTAAGTAGAATAGAACACAATTTCATTGAGATAGACCTAAATACATGAAAATTAAATATAGCTGGGTTGATAATTATAATAGCAGAATTTTTTGTGTAATAAACACCAACAGACTCACAAAATACTATAGTTATGAAAGTTTAGTTATCAAAATTTTTGTATTTTGATATACGTGTGTGTGTGTCTTTAAAACAAAATACATATATTTAAAGCATATCCATATGTGTGTGATCATGTGTGTGTTTGTGCATACACATATACATATATATATACACATTAAACCTCACAACACACATAATGCTGTGAAATTTAATGATCTTTTAAAATGAAAGCATATTTTACATGGATTCCTGTATTGTTACTCATCAGAATATCCATTTTTACTCATTTGGATATGTCCTATATTAAATTAATTTTTAAGAACTGGGGATTAAACTACTAAATTGTTTTTATATAGCCAAAAAGAAATGCAGAAATACGCTGCATAGACTCCTTGATTTACAATACTGTTTACAAATAGAATGTTCCTTTGGAAGAAAGGAATCTGAATAGGGCACTCTGTAATAGATTTTCATTTGGGTGAGTTACAAAATGCCCTAGACCTTAGCAATACATCTTAATGACATAAAGAAAACTTCACATGTGTATTATTGTTATGCACACAATAATAATTCGTTAATAATTGTGTATGAACATCTATAATGCTGATATTTTATGCAACCATGCAAATGTATGCAGTGCTGTCAGAATAACAAAGCTAAATTATACAGGCAGACTACTTAACTACAATGATTAATAAGCAATTTCAGACATTTACGTTGTTTTTAAGTAAATGTTATGCAAATATGCTAGAATCAAGAAGTAAAAGCTAAGCAAACATACTAAACCTTCAAATAGCTGCTAACATAAATGTTAATCTGACACAAATACACTTGTGTTATTTATTTTACTTGTCAGACACTTTGTGACCTATGTTAAACAGAAATCACCAGTGTGCTAGGACATTACAGACAGAATAAATCTACATATTTTAGCTGCCATTATTTAAAAATTAAGAATAAAATGGAATATAATGAAATAAACCATATATTGAAATTATATCTTTCTTCTGAAACTTATTTCTACAGCTCTGAGTTATGTTTGATGTACATTAAATTGTATAATGTAAAAATCTATTGTTTGATATGTTTTAGCATCAATATACATCCATTAATTCAACATCAAAATAGTAAAGAACATATACATCACTCTCAAATTATTCTGCCCTTTGCAATTAATCTGTTCCGCCTCTCCATATACCTTCCACACCCACATTTCCTAAGAAATTGCTGTCTAATGCCACCATAGCTTAATTTGTATTATATAGAATTACAAATCAATGGAATCATACAGGTTGTACTTTATTCTGTTATTTTTCACTCTGCATAATTATTTTGAGATATAAGCATGTTGTTGCGTGCATAAATATTTTATTCCTTTTTTCTTACTGAATAATATGTCATTGTACATACTATTCAAAATTTCTCTCTCTATTCATCTGTTAACAGATATTTGTGCTACTGCAGATTTACAAGCACACATGGTGTAAATAAATTTATAAGTTCTTTGTATGGCCATATGTTTTATTTCCTTCAGGTAAATACCTAGGACTGAAAAAGTATGTTATTGGGTTTCAAATATTTGGTGTTTTTATAGATTTGCAGGGGTTGATTTCTAATTGAATGTCATTGTGATGAAAGAACATACTTTAATAATAATAATTATTATTATTATTTGAGATAGAGTTTCACTCTTCTTGCCCAGCCTGGAGTGCAATGGTGTGATCTCAGCTCACCACAACTTCTGCCTCCCGGGCTCAAGTGATTCTCCTGTCTCAGCCTCCCGAGTAGCTGGGATTACAGGCATGTGCCAGCACACCCAGTTAATTTTATATTTTTAGTAGAGATGGGGTTTCTCCATGTTGGTTAGGTTGGTCTCAAACTCCTGACCTCAGGTGATCCACCCGCATTGGCCTCCAAAGTGCTGGGATTTTAGGTGTGAGCCACTACGCCTGGCCAAGAATTACTTTTTAGGATGTACAAAGTTTTGTTTTGTGGCCCATAATGTGGTCTGTTTTGTAAAATATTCCAAGTACACTTGCCAATAAGGTGTATTTTGATAGTGTTGAGTGGAGTGTTCTATAAATGTCAATTAGATCAAGATGGCTAATAGGACTATTTTGGTACTGCATATCACTACCGATTTCCTATATACTTCTTCTATCTATTAGTAAGAAACTGATGTAAAATTGCCTCTATAATTGAGAATTTATTTACATATGCAGTTCTATTGGTTTTTGCTTCATGTATTTTTAATTTACATTTTTAGAGACAAATCCAATTATCATGCCCTCTTGATTGACATATTTATCATTATTAAATGATCATATTTATCTACATTAATACTCTTTCCTCTGAAATCTATGTTGTCTTATTCTAATATTTTAGCTGCCATTTTTTAAAAATTAAGAATAAAATGTATTTTTAAAAATTATTGTTCATATAACATATCTTATTCCATTACTTTTATTCTATTTTATCTGTATATTTAATGTTTCTTATTTGGTAGCACATAGTTGTATATTGCTTTGTTTCTTATCCACTTGTTAATTTCTGTCATTTAATGGGATCTTTGAATAATTTATATTTAGAATGTTTATTGATATGATTTATTTTAAATTTATAACTTGCTTTTTGTGTTTTTCTCATTTATTCCTTGTTCCTCTTTTCTAATTGGTTTTGGATTAACTGAGAATGTTCAAATATTCTAATATATCTTATTTGTTAACCTATTTGTCATAACTACTTGCTTTTTAAATTTCCTGGTTGCTTTTGAGTTTATAATATACTCATTTACTTTATGATCATCTTGATTCTATATTAAACTCCTTCATGTATAATATAAAATCCTTACAATATTATTTTTGTTTCTCCCCTTCTGGCCTTTGTGTTACTGTGGTTATATATTTTAATTCCACATATTTTGGTCTTCCATACATCATATTATTTATTTTAATTTAAACAGTTGTTTTAAAATACATTTAATTATTTTAAAATTCATTTATATGGTTATTACTTATGGTGGTCTTCATTTATTTTGTAAACACACATTTATATCTGATATTATTTTTCATTCAGCTTTAAGAGATTCTCTTAACAATTTTTAACTGTAATTCTGATGTTAATAAAATGTTTCAGCTTTTGCATGTCTCAATAAATATTTCATCTTTGAATTTGAACAATGCTTTCATTGAGTATGGAATTTTGTATTGGCAGACTTTTCTCTGTTAATTTAAAGGTGTTCTTCTGCAGTCTTTTTGTTTGCATTGTTTCCAATGAACAAATTAATTTATTTAATGTTGTTCCTCTGCATACAACATATCTTTCATCTCTGACTTTTTTAAAACTTTCACTTTGTCACTGATTTTGAGAAATTTGATTATGATGAGCTTTGATGTACTTAATATTTGTTTGTGAAGTATGATGGAGGATTATTACACTTCTTGAATCCATTGGGTATACTATTATCATCATATTTAAAAATACTTTTAGGCATTAATTTTTAAGTTTTCTGCTTCAATGCCTCCTTTTCTGTAGAGATTCAATTAACACATGTGTTAGATCATTTGAAGTTGCTCTAATGGCTCACTGATGATGTGATTTTAAAAAATCTTATTTCTTTTTCTGTTTTATTTCAGATAGCTCATGTTGCTATTTTCATGTTTACTAATCCTAGTAATTTATTCTTCAATTTCATTGTTTATGAAATCAAGTATTTTTTTTAAATCTCAGATATTGTTGTTTTCATTTCAGTAGATTAACTTTGGATCCCTTTCACATTTATTTCTCAACTTAACATATTTCAGTTGTAATAATTGTTTCTATTCCTCTGTTCACTAATTCTAAAAGCTAAATATTCTTGGTGAGTTTTGAATGATTGATCTTCACCTCAGAAGTCTTCCAAGCTCTATCTCGATTTCCTCCTGTCTGTCTGACAGTCTGAAAATTCATTCAATGGAGTAACATGGGGGAAATTGTAGAGCTTACTTATTTATTTTCTATTTATCATTTATTATTCTTTTTCTGATATCTAATTTCTTGAAAACTATTGTTTTTTACATTTTTCATAATCTTTTTAGTTGCTTGATGCAGGAAGATTGAGCTGGTTTCAGTTACTCCACTGTGGCAAAAAAGAAAAGGCATGCCTTTTATGCCAAGTCTTTTATAAATTATTGAATTGAAGAGTCAAGAACAAAATAATTTTATGTAAAAATATTCAACAATATAGTTTTTATTGTTTAAAAATGTATTGATATTTACTATTGGCAACAATTTAACCATTCCTGTTGTTTAACAATGCCAAGGTATTTTTAGAAATGTGAAGATAAATGTTAATCATACTTAATTTGGCTACTTTACATTATAAAAAATCAGAAGGATGAGTAGATATAACATTACTCCAAATACCATTCCACCAATAATATAGTGGCTTAAAACATATAAACAATTCTGTTAAGAGCTAGAGGAAATTTTGCCTAAAATTTAATAAACATCTTTTCCAGGGATATTGAAGTAATTCTAAGGCAGCTACAACTTTAGGGATGAAGATCCTGAAGGAAAGAGAATTGGAGAGAAACAAGACCAACACTGAACTTTTTAGTCTTAGAGCATTTTAAAGCCAAGATTGTTAAAAAATTGAGCAAAACCTGATTGTGAAACTGAACATTTATATTCATCAGACTCACAGTCTTAAGAAACAAAAGTCGCTATAAAAAAATCCAACAAAGAGATGTTTGTGCTAACATCCAAGTTGTTTAGTTGAAATTTCTGCACAATTATACTTAGAATTGGGAGCTGAACCAAGATTGACACTCATCCTTGGGTCAACTAAGTTTCTTACTGGATTTAGGTGATTTTCCCCTAATTTGGCTCTCTGGTATAGAGTTAGGTAAATTCTCATTAAGGGCAGATAACACTATCCTAAAGCTCGATAGTTTTTTACATCAAATAGTTAACATCTAATCAGAAATCTAACAGCCCTTCCAAGAGAGAATACCACAAAAGGAAAAAAGGAGAGAATAGAAATAGTCAGAAATGACATCTATAGTGGAGTTTTCATATATATAATTTAAAATGATGTGATTAATACATTCCAGATGGAGATGACAAGATAGAGAATCTCATCAGAGAGCTGAAATCTATAACTAAGAATCAAATGGCCAATCTATATTTGAAATCAATAATAGTATAATTGGAAACAGCATGAAAAGAGAATTAGTGAGTGAGAAGATAGGTGAATAGAAAATATACAATCTGAAAGACAGAATTTGAGAAACGAAAGTACAGAAAAGGGTATAAGAGATGTGTGGGACATGGTGAAAGGTCTAACTTATGTGTATTTAAACTAGTAGGAGAGGAAGAGTGCAAAAATGGAACATATGCAAACTTTGAAGAGAAAATGGTTAGGAATTTCCCCCATATTTTGAAAGACTTTAAACCACATATTTAAGTAGTTCCACACATAAAAAGAAGGATGAGTAGAACGAAAATCACACCTAGGCACATCAAAACAAAACTACCGAACTCCAAAGATAAAATAAAAATATTGAGAACAGTAGAACAGATGATAGAAGGAAGTCATTATTTTTTAAAAAGCAATAATAAGACAAATTTTTTTTCTTCCCAGAAATGATGTTTCCAGGGAGAAGAAACATAACAGCACACAAATGCATACATGTCATTTTCATATTATTGAGAGAAAATATACTGGGATTTATAATTCTATAACTAGGCAAATATTTTAAACTCTTGAAGTTAAATAAAATATTTCCAGATCATTGGAAGAGAAAGTAGGAAAAAAATCAGAAAGAATTCATCTCAAGAAGAATCATAATATAATGTATTATGGATAGAATGTTTTATCCAGTGCAAATATTCCCAGATAAAACGAGTTAAAGAGTAAATTAAAGGGAAAATATGTAAGTGTATCTAAATAAATATGAGGTACAAAGATAATACTAATGCTCTTTTATGGGACTAAAATATGTAGATAACTTAAAGTCATAACAAAAAAAAACCTCAGAGTACACACAAAAAAAAGTTTATGGAACTTCTGTTCTTATAAGACCCTTGTATTGAATAGAAATGTGGAAAAACTGCTAATAAGTTAGAATTTACACTGTTGCATTAAAATGAACTAATAAAAAGGAGAAGAATGAACAAAAAGAAGCTATGGTAAGGGAAAGTTTGTTATAAAAATGCTTAATCCAAATGTGTTCTAAAGGGGAGCTACAAAATACAGAACAGGGGAGAAAAACAGAAAACACATGCTTAAACTAAAGCTATAAGCCGAAATATTAACAATTACATAAAATGTTCATAGCATTAATTATAAATATTGTCTGGACCAAAATTTAAAGAGACCCCTAGCACATACAACTTATAATAGATACACACATAGAGAACTAGATAAGAAGTTTTAAAGTAAAATCATAGCCGAAGACATATCATCAAAAAGAATCTAACAAAAATAAGTTAATTTAGCTCTATTACCAATATAGCAAGTATAATTTAAGGCAAGAATGGCATACAGGAAAAAATATGCATATATGAAATGATTAAAAGTTTAACCCTACTATCTTATAAAACAATAATAAATCTGCATGTAACTAGCACTATGGTTCCTAAATGTATAAACGGAAACTTGACAGATATTAGAGGAGAAATAAAATTCATAATACCAGCACTCCCAGTCACAGATTAAAAAAAAAAAAAAACTATAAAGTTTAAAAAGATAAAATATTTGAAAAACCCAATTAAGAAAACTTGCATAAATGCCATAAATAAAACTATGCAAAAAATGAGAGAATAGACATTTTTTGCAATACCTCATGGAAAATTTAACAAAACTCATGAAAAGTAGATATAAGGAAAAGTCTCCACAAATTCCAAAAGGACAACATAATAGGAAACATTTCTCTTGACCTCAGTAACATGAGATAACTTTAAAAGTATGTCTATATAATTAGAAAATGCTAAAAAGTTGGCCTAATTACAAATGGAGAATTTATTATAAAACATTTTCAACTATTATAAAAATGAAATTTAACATATTAAAAAGTGTGGAAGGAAGCTAAATCTGTGCTTAAAGAAAAATCCGTAGATTCTAATGAAGGTATTATAAAAGCTGAAAGATAAATACACTTCTCAATATTTAACAATATAGAGTTAGAGAACAGAGAGAGTTAGAGAACAAAGAAAATCAAGGGCAAAAAGTAAACCAAGGAAATGAAAATTCCTATGAGACAAAAAGTATAAAATATTATTCAGACTGGTTAAATATCTAAATATGTGACTTTTAAAAGTTACAGATTTGAGGAAAGCATTTTCAACTGCTCTCATTAGCAAAGGATTTCTACCTAGAATATATTAGGTCAAATTCATTAAATTGTTGATATTTACGCATTTTGAAAAGAAAATACTTTCCTAGACCTCAACCTACTAACATGGCTCTCCTAAAGTCAATATAAACACAAAAACAATAAAAATAGGCAGAATACATGTATAGGAACTTCACAAAAAGCTATATAAAATGATTAAGAAACATACGGAGTGTGTATAACTTTTAGTCATCTGAAAGATACAGGATGCGGAGTAACTAAAGGTCTGAACATTGCTGTTGGGAGTTTAAATTGGGAATGTCACATCGGAAACCCCCACTGAATGTCCTAAAGTTGAACATATACTTAGTGGTTTTGAATCAGAATGCAACATTCTGTGTGAGTGTGTTTGTGTGTGTGTGTGTGTGTGTGTGTGTAAAGACATTCTTAAGAATGTTCTTTCATAGCACCGCAAGACTGGAAGCAATTCAAAGCTTTTGAAAATATATATGGATAAGTAATATATGGTATATTTTAGAACAAAATAATATAAAGCAATGACAATGAACAGACAACTCCTACATAAGACAGCATAAGTAAACTGCTATATATTAAACAAAATAACTCACCCTAAAAATGATATCATGCATAATCTTATTATTATACATTTAAAAACAAGCACAATTAATGAATAGTGCCTTAAATCACATTAAGAGTTAACTTTAAGAAGTAAGAAGTAGAGTGACTGGGAGAAAATATAGAGGAATATTGAGTCCCAGGAATATCTTATTTCTTTAAACTTGTTGATGTTCCAACGTATATTGAATTTGAAATAAATTCATTGAGAATATATTTATAATTTTTCACTTTTTATATGTAAGTTTTATTTAGCATAAAAACTTACTTTAAAAATACTTTTCTCTCTTTTGTGTTTCCTTTTATTATTGACATCAACGTATAGTTCCCTGTCTTCCTATTTCTCTTGCCTTCAATGAAAAGAATGACTTACCGCTATAGCAAACAAATTTAAATGAGTATTAATAGAATAAACCATCAAAACATTTTTCACTGAAAGGAAACAAAGCCTCCATAAAATGCATTTAGATTTGCCTCTGTTATTACATTCTTCTAAAGTGAACATAACAATTGATGGATAAGTGGAAAAGAGAGGAAGAAGGGGAGAAATCAGAAAGGGAGAGATGAAGAAAGGAGGGAATGAAAAACAGCAACTGATATTTAAAAAGTGGAAAAATTAATAGAATTAAGAAAAAAAAACTAAAAAATAGTAAAACCAAAAACTTTTCATTTCTTTTTTTTCACTAATACAAATAATATTTAAAATTGTGATAGTCACATACATGGCTATAATCTCTGTGTTGATTCTTTTTCAATTTTACATGCTGCCATTTGACAATGGCTTTCTTTATCAAATAAATCTTTTTCCTATCTCGTACTCCATTGATAGAAACTGTAGCATTTTTTTCATTTTCCAGGTAAATCTCTCAGCCTACATTTCAAATTAAAATTTTTACTTCTGATAGAGTTTATTGCTTACAGAGTTTTTTATTTTATTTTATTTTATTTTATTTATTTTATTTATTTATTTTTTTGAGACACAGTTTTGTTCTTGTCCCCCAGGCTGGAGTGCAATGGAGCGATTTCTGCTCACTGCAACCTCCACCTCCCAGGTCAAGTGATTCTACTGCCTCAACCTCCAGAGTAGCTGGAACTACAGGAGCCCGCCACTATGCCCGGCTAATTTTTGTCTTTTTAGTAAAGACATAATGTTTTTAGTAAAGACAAAATGTTGGTCAGGCTGGTCTCAAACTCCTGAACCCAGGTGATTCACCTGCCTCCAACTCCCAAAGTGCTGGGATTAGAGGCATGAGTCACCGTGCCCAGCTGCTTACAAAGTTTTAATGACACTTTACTGAAAACTTCTTGTATCAACATGGTTAATATATAGGCTTGTTTCCCCTTCCATTTTAAAGCTGCACATTTTTGAAACTTTTTAGCAGTGTATTATCTTTGGCAATGAGTTGACTATTTCTATGAAGAATTTATATTTATCTAAAAGATTTTCAAAATCCCTAATTTATCTGTATTACTAATTAAATATATTCAAAAAGACATTTTTAGATTTTTTTGAAATATTCATGAGATTTATTGGTATGGATTTGAAAGTATAAAAGGTATATATTTACTACTAGTATATAATACTTAGTAGTCATTATATTCCAATAATGATAATCACCATGATTTTAGTAGAAAAAAATCAATTTAAAAATGAAAGTCATTATAATTACAATTTAGGACAAAACCATTGCATAAAATGTGTTAAATCTTATTCATTCTAAGTCATATTTCATTTACGTTAAGAACCATATTTTGCACATGGTGCTATTTTAAATAGTGGGATGCGTCTGACAATTGTTGTTGCTTTACAATCACTGTAAGACTATTAACAGTTATAACAGAGCTGTCATTACCTGCCATGTATGACCTTGGTCTTAGCTATTCATATTGTAATTACTTCAATTGAATCTTGTATATTGTCGAAACTACACATGTCAAGTTTGATAACATTTAAAATGAATTTTAAAATGTCCAACTCTGTTTTAGCATTGAAACACAAAATGTGATTGTGTATGCAGAGACGCAGAAGCAGAACCCCAGGGCATAAATATGACATTAGTGAAGCAAATATTTACTGGTGAAGGAATGGCTGCAATTTTAAATTTTCTTGAAAACAAAAAGCAATGCCTTTATGGGACATGAAAAAAGAAGACACTTTCAAGTAGAAAAGTTATCCTGTTTTATTACCCTAAAACATGAAAGTGTATTTTCAGACACTGGCCATGGGAAAAAAATGAAGCAAAGAAAATTGTCAAATTCCCAGTAATATTTGAACAAGAGAAAAAAAAATAGAGGCTACTGTAAACAATTTATATATTGTTTAGGTTATCAGTTTGATATCTAGTATGTTATCTGATAACTTCCCAGAGACTGTACTGAACCAGCTTAACTTTCAGAAACAAGTAATTACTTTGAGGAAAATAAACATAGTCAAATAAAATATACTGATGTAATACAAGCATTACAACTTGAAAAAAAAATGAGTTTCATTGACTGCAAGAAAACTTTGGACACAATAATTAAATACATATCTAAAAATTCTAGATAAACAATATTCTTGATAGCACACAATACTATATTGTGTAGAAACAAAAGATTGTTGATTGTGATCGAAAAAATATAGAAGATTTAGACTATGAATGAAAGGGGAGGTTTAGATATTTCTTACCCAGTTTTTCATGTATATTTATTCTGTTTATATGTGCCCCAAATTGGTATTTTTTTAAACTCTAAGAAATTTAAAATAGTTCATTCAATAAGTATAAAATATCCATCCAAATGCATAAGTGAAAAACTACATACACTAAAACTGCTGGTGAAGCATTTATTTGTGAAATTTCACAGACATAGGAGCAGTAGCAGAAATGTAGGCTCTCCATGACCTATTGCATTTTGGAGGAGAACCTACTAATCTCACCAACCTAGTTAGATATCGGAGAGCAGGAAAGACTCAGACATTACAGCTTTCCAGCTGCATAGCTAAGGAAGCATTACTCTCTCTCCCCCAAAATCAGCTCATGAAATTTTATAATATATGATATGGCATAAACATGGCTCCAGTTTTACACAAAAATTCCAGCACTCTTTGTTGAAGAAATACCAGCTTCTCTCCTGCATGATCGTAAGCCTGGCATCTATGTTTTGTGAATTATAGCAGGAAGACATGGCAATCATATCATTGGCTTTCATGAAAGAAAAGAAAGCATTGGAATATAGCTTAATGTAGCTTAATTATTCCTTTCTTAAATTTTAATAAATTTATAAAAAGATGCATTTTATTATTAAATGTATGTTAGATTTGATAAACGTGGTAATTGAAGCAGTGGTCTGTATTGTTTCTCCACTGAAGAAACTTGAGAGTCACATGACTTCTTTATTCAATATTTATTTATCTTAGTAATAAAAGCATTCTAAACTTGCTCTAAAAATAATATTTAAAGAGGAATATACAGCATCCTTTTTCATTTCATATATCACTGCATGTATAAACAAACTGGTACAGGTTGAGCAGTCCTTAAGTATCTTTTGTTTATCTTTGCTTATGATGTTTCACATAAAGTGGGGATAGGGTGCCCTATTCAATAAATGATGCTGGGATAATTGGCAAGCTACATATAGAAGAATGAAACTGGATCCTCATCTCTCACCTTATATAAAAATCAACTCAAGATGGATCAGAGATTTAAACCTAAGACTTGAAACTGTAAAAATTCTAGAAGATAGCATTGGAAAATCTCTTCTAGACGTTGGCTTAAGCGAATATTTCATAACCAAGAAGTTAAAAGAAAATGATACAGAAAAATAAATAAATAAATGACACCTAATGAAACAAAAAGCTTTTGCACAGCAAATGAAATAATCAGCAGAGTAAACAGGCAACCCACAGAGCAGGAGAAAATCTTCACAAACTATGCATCTAACAAATGACTAATATCCCAAGATGGCGCCACTGCACTCCAGCCTGGGCCACTGAGTGACACTCCGTCTCAAAAACAAACGAACAAAGAAAATCAGAAACAAAAAGAAAGATGATGACATTATGATTATTAGATAACAGTTTTAGAGGAAATCAAATAAAAAAATTAAACATTAGCATTTTTCTCCAGGGGAAAATGCATCTCCCATATAAATAATTAGCCTTTCCCAACTGGAGAAATCTCTAGAGATAAAAGCTAATAATTGTAAATTAAATTATAGGTTTTTTAAAAACATTACTTCTCAACACCTAATGTGATCAATAGCTATTAGCAATAGCAGTCATAAACTGGTATTGGCAATTATTTGGATTTGGAGGTTGAGGGATTGGATAGTCATGTGATGTTAAGGTACATTTGGGTAAGAAAAAGAGAAACAATACATGAAGAAGGAATAAAAGTTTTATCATTTTAATCAATTGGCCAATCTCAACCTCGTTTATATTGAGGTGACCAAATGCAATGCGACATTTAATGCAAATTTAAGCAGTAAATATTATGTATAATGCAATTTTACAAAATAAAGTTTAACTTGAATCTAATAAAGTATTTTGTTTTTACCTACCAATTTACAGAAATTACAAGAATTGGGGCAATTTAAACATCATCAAAACAAGGCAGTTGGATACATTTACACACATCAACAAATAAGAATATTACCAACAAAAAGGAATGTTGAAAATTGAACAAGTATGAATGTGTATAACAACCAAATGTGATTGCTCATAAATTAAATCTTCATGTGAGACAATGAGAAACAAAAATCATTTTGGGGGAAAATTGTTAAATAGGAATCGTTAATGTATTATTGTTAAATTAGTCTTACCCTTGACATAATGTAATTTTCACAATATAAGAGGATATCAATGTTCTAAAGAATCATACTGAAATATTGAGGTGGTGAAAATTATATTTTTGAAATTTTAATATTCGTTATAGATATAAATGTCTATAGTTACATATAGGTACAAATTAGTTTTAATTATTCTATTTATTTTTAATTTTTAATTTTTGTGAGTACATAATAAGCATATATATTTATCTGGTACATAAGATGTTTTGATACAGGCATACAATGCATAATAATCACATCATGGAAAATAAGGTGTTCATCCCCTCAAGCATTTATCCTGTGTTTTGCAAACAATCCAATTCTACTCTTTTGGTTGTTTTAGAATGTATAATTAAATTGTTACTGACTACAGTCGCCTTGCTGTGCTATCAACTACTTGGTATAATGGATTCTATCTAATTTTTTTGTACCCATTAACCATCCCTGCCTCCCCCAAACCACCAGCTACCCTTTTCAGCTTCTGGTAACCATTATTCTACTCTCTATCTCCACGAGTTCAATTGTTTTGATTTTTAGAACCCACAAATAAAGTCGAACATGCAATGTTTGTCTTTCTGTGCCTGGCTTATTTCACTTAATATAATGACTTACAATTCCATTCAGGTTATTGCAAATAACAGGATAACATTATTTTTATGGGTAAATGATACTCCATTGTGTATTGGCACCACATTTTCTTTATCCATTCATCTGTTGATGGGCACTTAAGTTGCTTCCAAATCTTAGCTATTGTGAACAGTGCTGCAGTCAGCATGAGGCGGCATGTATCTCTGATACACGGATTTCCTTTATTTTAGGTACATACTCAGCAGTGGATCATATGATAGCTCTATTTTTAGTTTTCTCAGGAACCTCCAAACTATTCTCCATAGTGGTTGTACCAATCTACACACTCACAAAGAGTGTATAAAAATTTCCTTTTCTCCACAACCCAGCCAGCATTTATTATTGTTTGTCTTTTGAATAAAAGTCATTTTAACTAGAGGGAGATGATGTCTCATTATACTTTTGATTTGCATTTCTCTGATGATCAATGATGTTTAGCATCTTTTCATATGCCTGTTTGCTGTTTGTCTTTTTTTGAGAAATGTCTATTCAAAACTTTAGCCCATTTTTGAGTCAGGTTATTAGCTTTTTCCCCCATATCGTTGTTTAGGTTCCTTATATATCCTGATCATTAATCCCTTTTAGATGGATAGTTTGATAATATTTTCTCCCATTCTGTGGGTAATCTCTTCACTTTGTTAATTGTTTCCATTGTGTTACCATTACTATTGCTTTGGTTGCCTGGACATGTGGGGTATTGCTCAAGAAATTTTTGCCCAGTCTTCCAGAGAATTTCCTGAATGTTTTCTTTTGGTAATTTCATAGTTTCAGGTCTTAGATTTAGGCTTTAATTCATTTTGACCTTATTTTTTCATACAGAGAGAGTTAGAGGTCTAGTTTCAGTCTTCTGCATATAGACATCCAGTTTCCTAGTGCCATTTATTGAAGAGTTTGTCTTTTCCCCAGTGTATATTCCTGACACTTTTGTTGAAAATGAATTCACTATATGTGTGTGGATTTGTTTCTGCATTCTCTATTCTCTTCTATTGGTCTATATGTCTATGTTTATGCCAGTACCATTCAGTTTTGGCTGCTATCACTCTGTAGTATAATTTGAAGATTTGAAGTCAGAAAATGTAATTTCTCCAGGATTTTTTTTTTTTTTTTTTTTTTTTTTTTGCTTAAGATGGCTTTGGTTTTGGTTATTCTGATTTTTTTGAGGTCCTATATAAATTTTAGGATTTCTTTTTCTATCCATGAAAAATGTCATTGGTATTTTGATAGGAATTGTATTGAATCTGTAGATTGCTTTGAGTAGAATGGACATTTTAACAATATTGATTCTTTCAGTCTATGAAGATGGAATATATTTCTATTTATTTTATGTCCTCTTAAATTTATTTCATTGGTGCTTTATAGTTTTCCTTATAGAGACCTCCACACTCTTTAGATAAGTTAATTTATATGTATTTAATTTTATGTGTGGCTACTGTAAATGGGATTTCTTTTTTTTTTTTTTTTTTTTTGAGATGGAGTCTCGCTCTGTCACCTAGGCTGGAGTGCAGTGGCCCGATCTGGGCTCACTGCAAGCTCTGCCTCCTGGGTTCACGCCATTCTCCTGCCTCAGTCTCCCGAGTAGCTGGGAATACCAGTACCTGCCACCACGCCCGGCTCATTTTTTGTATTTTTAGTAGAGATGGGGTTTCAACGTGTTAGCCAGGATGGTCTCAATCTCTTGACCTCGTGATCCACCTGCCTCGGCCTCCCAAAGTGCTGGGATTTCTTTCTTTCTTTTTTTTTTTTTTCAAGTTTTTCATTGTATTTAGAAATGCAACTTAATTATGCATATAGATACGGCATCCCGAAACTTTATTGAATGTATTTATCAATTCTAATAGCTTTTTGGTGGAGTCTTTAGGTTTTTCCAAATATGTGATCACATAATCTGCAAACAAGATAGTGACTTCCAAAAAGTACGGTAGAGAAGGAGGTGGGAAAATCACTTTATGGTAGAGAAACCTAATCAACATTGCCCCAGCCAGGTGACCAGGACTAAGCCATGTTGATGGAGTATACTGTAGGGATGGGATGGGAATGGCACTTCCCTCTGCAATCTTCCTTACAAAAACACATAATTCCAGTCAGATCATAAGGAATATATCAGACGAATTTCAGGAGCGGACATCCTACAATATATCTGACCAGTATTCAAGGTGTCAAGGTCATCAAAAACAAGGCAAGTGTGAGAAACTGTCACAGCCAAGAGGAGCCATGACTAATTGTAATTGTAATGTGGTACCCTGGATGGGGTCTTGGGACAGAAAAGGTATGTTAGGGCAGAACCAAGGAAATCGGGACCAAACATAGACTTTAATTAATAATGATGTATTATATTGATTAATGTATCAACAATTATTATTGCCATAATAATTATGACAAATATACCACACTGTAAGATTCTAGGAACAGGGTAAATTTAGGGCAGATGAGAACTTTCTGTGTTTTCTCCAACTTTTCTGTGAGTCTGGAACTACTCTAAAAAAAAAAAAAACGCTTATTTTTAAAAATCTATTAAGCACATCATTAGTCATTAAGGAAAGGCAGATTAGAGCCTCAATGAGACACCACTCCATAGACACCAAAGTGGCTTAGAGAAAATGAATCAACAACACCAAGAGTTGACAGGGAATGTGGAGCACCTAAAACCCTCATACATTTCAGGAAGGAATGTAAAATCTCACAATCAATTTGGAAAGCAATTTGATAACTTTTTAAAAATCTAAAAACAACTCTTGATATCTGACCCAGAAATTTCACTACTTGTAGATACTTACCCAAGTAAAGTGAAAGCATATGTGTATGCAAAGTCTTGTACATGAGTGTTCTTAGCAGTTTTATTCACAATAGCCGCAAACTGGAAACAACCCAATCTATATGTCTGTCAGCTGGTAGTGACTGGATAAACAAACGGTGGTTTATTTGTGGAATGGAACACCACTCAGCAATGAAAATGAATGAATGACTCACGCATTCTGCAACATAGATGGACCTCAACAACATTATGTCAAGCAAGAGAAATCTGGCAGAAAGAGGACATACTGTATGCTTCCATTTATGTGAAACCCTAGAACAGGCAAAAATAATCTGTAGAGACAAGGAGTAGATCAGTGGTTCCCTGGGGCAGAGGATGGGGGAAGGGAGCTGATAGCAAAGGGACACAAGGGAACTGTTCCAGTGATGAAATTATTCTTATTTTAATTGAGGAAGTGGTTACCCATGTCTACATGTTTATCAAAACTCACCAAATTGTGTGCTTCAAATGGATGCATTTTACCATGTGCAAATTGTACCTTAATAAAGTTGAATTTTTTAAAAATCAAAAGCAACAAAAAAAACAAAAAATATTGAGAATCTAACTGGAATTGCATTATTTATACACCTGAGTGTGTGTGTGTGTGTGTGTGTGTGTGTGTGTGTCCCAGACTGGAATGCAGCCGTGCAATCTCGGTTCACTGCAGTCTTGATACCCCAGGCTCAAGCAAGCCTCTCACCTCAGCTTTCCTAGCGACTGAGACCACAGGCAGGCACCAGCACACATGGGTAATTAATATATATATGTAGTGGAGATGGAGTCTTGCTATGTATCCCGGGCTGGTCTCATACTCTTGTGCTGAAGTGACCCTCTCACCTCCATGTCCCAAAGTTCTGGGATTACAGACATGAGCCACCATGCCTGGCCAGAATTTTTTAAACAGCACTATGGGAGCAGGGTGTGGTGGCTTATGCCTGTAATCCCAGTGATTTGGGTGGCCGAGGTGGGAGAATTGCTTGAGGCCAGGAGTTTGAGATTAGCCCGAGCAACATAGCAAAACCTAAACTCCACAAAAAATAAAAACAAAAACAATAATAATTAGCCCGACATGGTGCCTTGCGCCTGTGGTCACAGCAACTCGGGAGGTTGAGCGGGAAGGATCGCTTGAGCTCAGGAGTTCCAGACAAGCCTGGGCACATACCTAAACCTCATCTCTACAAAAAATACAAAAATTATCTCAGTTTGGTGGCGTGTATCTGTAGTCCAGCTACTCGGAAGGCTGAGACAGGAGAATCACTTGAACCGATTCTCCTATCTCAGTCTCCCAAGTAGCCGCAGTGACCTGCGATCACGCCACTGCACTCCAGGCTGGGCTACAGAGAGAGATCCTGTCTCTCTAAAAAACAAGCATGCAAACCAACCAACTGACGCACTGTGGCTTCCCCTCCAGCGTCCTGTTGCGTTTCCTGCTGTCTTCTTTTGCCTGTGTGTGAACCCAGAATAATAAAAGCCAGTGGTGTGTGTCTCACACGCATCTCCAGCCCCATCACCATCTCTCTGAGCTCGACTCTTTTTACAAAAGGCCACTTGACATCCTCACTTGGCAGCTCAAAAGCTCCTTCAACCCAATGTGCACAAGCTCCGTATCTTCCCATTCAGAGCAGGTTCTTGGTCCACCTCTGTCTGAATGAACAAGCTGCCAAGACTGCACTCTCTTCTCCAAGGGCTGTCCACACTGGATCTCGCTTTCTCTTGTAAATTTCTCTCCCACCAGGGAACTTTCTCCTCCTCTGCCTTCCAAAGTCCTAGGCTAATAGGACACTGCGCCCAACCCCCGAGGGATGCAATAGCCTTCTTCCCTCTCCCAAGTTATTCTGTGCACCCGGGGTTGGCTCTCCTTCACAGCCAGGCTGGTCGTTTTGGAAATGTTAACTCACTGCAGGACACCGTTCCATGGTTTTCTGCTGGCTTGGAACAAGACCAGCTCCTGCGCGGCCCCTGCCTCCACCTGACACCACCTCTGGATCTGGCCCTGGCCTCCCCTCCATTTCCAGAATGGGCCGGGCTCCCTTCCAGTCCGGGTCTCAGCACACTTTCTTCACTCCGCTGCCTCTCTCCCTGCTTCTCCCAACCCGGTTCAGGTTGACTAATTTCAAATTTTATATTCCAGATTTCAGCCCAAATTTCCCCCCTTTGGGTGTTTTCCTTGACCATACACAGATCTAATCTAATCACATCTTCGTATTAGCCAGTTTCAGGGCACCACACCTCCCTTTTGCTGGCACTTAAATGTAATTATGCATTGTTTCTCAATGATTAGATTAATCAATTAACCATTGAAGTCTATAAATGGCGGCATATCAGCAGGGCCCCATTTGACAGGCAGGGGACTGGCCCAATGCACCTTCCAAGCCTAGCCAGGCCCGCCCCAGCCGGCCCCCCTCTGACCACGCCTGTCTCTTACGTGATTGCCTTGCTGCCATATAAGAGGGACCCTGCTGGGCCTCCAGCAGTCCACTTTCTTCTGGGTTCCGAGCCAGAGCCCCCTGCGCACTCCCTCCCTCTCCCTCCCTCCCTCCCGCCCCCCCGCCCACCTGCCCGCCTGCCCGCCTGCCTGCCTGCAGGAGGACGACCTCAGAGCCACAGCCCTGAACCTGTGGACAACTCCAGCTCCTTTGGCCTCTCTTCGTCGAAGAGTCTCCAAATTTTCAGATCTCTGGAGCGAGCTGTAGGAAGATCAGGTGTGTGTGTGGGTGTCCCTGAGGGGTGAATAGAGCTTGGATGGGTGCAGTTGGGGACAGAATCTTCATTCCCTAGAAAGGCCACGGCCACTCCCTTGACTTTTCACCCCTGTCTTCCTAAATCCGTTCTCTGTCCTCACCTTCCTTCCCTCTTCCGTTGAGGAGGAAGCATTCCTCCAGGAGGCCTACTTTAGTCTCCCCTCTCCCAGCTTTCCTGTAGGAACAGGGATAAATTGAACCGCCTGTAGGCCAATCCCTGCTGGCTCCTAGCTTCCCCTCGGAAACACTTTACTGTGTGGAAATCTCCCACAGCCACAGCCCCCCACCCAATCCCCACCTTCACACAGTCCTACTGGGTGGCACCGTGAGCTCAGTGGGTGCCCAGGCAGCCAAGTGATCAGAGGATTGCGGGCATTGGAGGCCCTAGAGGAGGGTGTGTGGTGGGGGTCTGTATGGCTGCCTGGAGCTTAGGAAATGAGGCTCTGTTTTAACTCTACTGATGTGTTTTTCTCCCCACCCCCTCCCACAGATTCCTCATGGAGGAACCAAGGCTTTCAAAGCGACTTCGCTCCATGGCCTCTAATCAAGGTACATCAAACGCCTGCAACTCTCTTTTTAAATTTTTCTGGATTTTGACTTTACTTTTGGTATTGACTTATAGAACTTACAGAGGCAAATGTGGCATGCTATGAAATGCAGCAGCTCCTGCTCCTTCTCAGTCTCCACACCTTTGGGAACACCACCTCCATCTGTGTAGCCAATTCTTTCAGCATTCCCTCTCACTCTTTAAATAACATGCCTACACTACTGCTATTTCTTTTTCCTTTTAGAGTTTACTTATGGCCTTCCCTCTAGGATAGAGGAATATTTAGCTGTAGTTTACACATTGCCACCACCACCACCAATCACCCAAGCACCATGCCACACACAGCCCAGGACACACACCCTCTGTTCCTCCCCACTGCCCAGGAGCGGAGAGAATATTAGGAGGATTACTTTCCACTTCTTGCATAACTTGAATTTCCCAGGACTTAATAGTTGCTTTGGGTTTTTATGGGCTTACTGATCACTAGTTCGTTACCCAGTTCTTCCACAATTGTTTAAATTCAAACTCAATCAAGCATTATCTGTTTCACTTTCTCATACCTGCTTCAACCTGGGCTGTTTGCTGTAAGTCAGCTCCCAGCTTCCACATCATCTGGGAAATTACTTTCCCTTTTTATAATTGTATCCCATTACCCAAATCTGGTGTCTTTTTTTTTTTCTTTTTTTTTCTTTTTCTTTTTTTTTTTCCCTTGTTTTACTGTTTCTCTGCAGTGGAGCAAGTCCTCACACTACATCTTCATCTATGATAAATCCGTACTTCCAACTTGTTCTTTTCTGTAGGAATTGGAATTTTACAGCTATTGCCACATTGTTCTCCAAAACATTTGCCTTCATACACTGAGTATCCTAAAACTTTTAATCTTGTCTAGTTTGACAGATGCATAACAATAAAGCATCCATTGAAAGGAAAGTATATAAGATCTTGCTTGTCTGAAACATCTTCATTCTACCCTTTCAGATTCTTAAGTGAAACTTTGGTTGGATATGAAATTTTAGGTGGGAAATCCATTTCCCTTGAAATTTCGAGGACATTTTCTGTTATTTTCTAGATTTAACTGCTGCTTTTGAGACGTCTGATTTTTGAGACATGTTGAATCCTAGCCCTTTCCATGTGATCTTTCCTTTCTTTCTCTTTCTCCCTCTCTTTGGAATCTTTTAGAATATTTTCTTTGTCATCAGCACTCTGAAATTTTATAGTGATATGTCTCACTGACAGTATGCCTCTTATTTTCTTATAGTGTATCCTTCTTTCCACCATTTTTGATTTTTACTTTCTTTTCTGGGAGATCTTCTCAACTTCATTCTCAAATTTCCATAGAGATTTTTGTTTCTTCTTTTATAATTGCAATTTCAAAAAACCCTATTGTCTGTGAGTATTCATTTTTAAAAGTATCCTATAATTGATTTATGGGTAAAATACCTTCTATCTCTCTAGGAATATTAGCTATAGA
Organism: Theropithecus gelada; assembly: GCF_003255815.1. Classification (NCBI taxonomy): domain Eukaryota; kingdom Metazoa; phylum Chordata; class Mammalia; order Primates; family Cercopithecidae; genus Theropithecus; species Theropithecus gelada. The sequence continues at coordinate 87,849,216 of NC_037685.1, forward strand.
TATTTTTAGAAAATCTCATTTCTGGCATAAACTGTTTTCTCCAAGTTGGCTTATGTCATCTCCTCCAGCAAGACTTTTTGATCATCTCCTTCCCAATACATGTTAAGATGCCTGCTTGATCTAGATACTAATCTAAACATTTCACTTTTAGTAACTCAGTTCCTGTAAGGACCTAGGGGTCGGCATGTTATTATACCAGTTTATGAAAAGGGGAACTGATGCCCAGGTAAATTAAGCTGCCTGGGAATACAGTCCAGGCATTCTGGATCCAGACCCACCTCCCTTGTGACACCCTTCACCTCCTAACTGGTCGCTCATTAGCATCTTTCATTTTTTGGTGTTCTGTTTGTCTCTCCTACTGAAGTTGAACCTCAGTGAGGGCAGGAAGCATGCCATTTTTATTCCAATTCGATCTCTCTAGGGAACTGTAGACTCATTTATTCATTAGCAAAATGGAGATCATAATATTCGACTGACAAGGTTGTTGCAAGGACTTGCAATGGAAAGCTCATGGAAAGCGCTGTAGGCCCCTGGGCAGACAGAACTCCTGAGGGCTCACCTTGCAGGCCTCTGCTGACCCTCATTCTGTTCGCCGGGGTTCCCATGAGCCCTCCCTCAACCCCTCACCTTGTCTCCCTTCCCCGAAGGCTTCCTGGGCAGCCCATATTCAATCTCCTTACACTCTGCTTCTCTTTTTGCCTCAGGTGGGCGTCCTACAGAGCCAGGCTGCTCTATTGTAGACCGTGAAGACTCCGTGGAAGCAGATGGACCCGCAGAGCCAGCCCAACCTGCAAAACAGATTGCTTACGTGAAACCCTTGAGACGGGAGCCCCCAGCTCGCACAGAGTCGGCTCCTCCTGCAGAGAGAGGCCAGAGGCGGGGAGGAAGCCGGCGGGTAGGGCGAGGGCGAGGCCGTGGCAGAGGGAGTGGGCCCCGCAGGGACGCTGGCCAGGGACAGGGGGCAGAACACTTGCTGGGACCAGACATGGACATCCAACTGCACCACCATGGAGAGCCAGGCCACCAGGGGGAACCGGAAATCAGGCAGACCTCAGCCTTCTCTTTTCCTGAAACAGCTCCTGTCCCTGGAACTGTGCAGGAAGGCCCTGACCCTGATGTGGCCCATCCTGAGGTGGGGCGTCAGGAGCCGCCCCCTGCTTCTGAGCCTGAGACTATCAACGGGCAGCCCATGTTGACCCTCTATCCCTGCATTGGGTTTAGGGCTCTGCGTGGCTCAGCTATTTTACAGGTCATTCAAACCCCCAACGGCACTTATGTGCAAGGGATCCCAGTGTTCGTCGCCAACATTGCATGCTGACGTCTATCTGTCACCCACATTGTTCCCAGCCTCCCATTCTTCCACCTGGACTTTCCCCCCAGCCCCAAACTCCAGCCCCATTTCTGCTCCACTCCTCCCTTCCCATCCCAACCGAAGATCTCACCTTGTGTTGTCAGGATGGAACCTCCACACCCTCCTCCCAAGATCCTGACAGTAGTCCATCTGCTTCCAATGCCCCTCTTGTCCCTGCTTTGTACCTTCTGTCAAAGTTACACATGCATGGAGTTCCTCAATGCTTGGTAAAACAGGCCAGCAGCTCCCCTAATCTTACTGTGCTTATATTAAATGCCAGTTAGAGATACTTGGGATGAAAAACAAGGTTGTTGGAATCCAAAGTTATGTTGATGGTTTGAATCACAGAATAGATAGGACTGAGGAACAAATCAGTAAAAATTGGATGTTTAGGCAAGAGAGAGATGGACAGTGAGACAGAACAGTCGTCCTGAGGACCAGAGGTCATCTAACATGGAGCTCTCCCGGGAGAGCCAGAACATTTGTATGGCAGCAAAATACAAGGAAATCATGGCTAATGATTTCCCCCAATGGAAGAAATATATGAATCCTGAGCAGGATACAAGAAGAACACCCATTGAGAGTATGAGGTATGGTGAAGATAACATTGCAAAAGCTGCCTGAGAGCTGAGACCTACAAGGAAAGGAGAATCAGGGTGATGTTAGAGTTTGCCTGGCAGCATGGATGACTATGGAAAGCAATGGTGCAATATCCTCACAGCTTCAAGAGGAAAATCACTCTGAATCTAGTGTTCTATGAGCAATCAAAGAAATTGTTAGGGAGAGAAGGCGCCAGGCGGTGTCAGCTCAAGGGCAAGGCCACGTGAAGGGAGAAATGGTGTACAGAAAAAGGAGGAAAAGGCAGAATCCTACTCAGACTGGACCTGAAGCCTGAGTTTCCCCTGAACTTAGAGTACACAACTTATAATGTGCAAGCTTCTAAACCCCCTTTCTGTATAAGGCCATTTGAATGGAACTGTTATGCACAGTGAAAGTACAAGTCATGTTTTTCAGCCGGGAAAAAACCAAACCAGACAACATGAAGAAGTGGGATGCAACAAGAGTCAGTAAGCAAGGGAATTAGGAAACTCTATTATTAAGTCTAGATAACTATGATTCTGGAAGAAACATGGGTGACCTAGAATTAAAATTTCAGAAGACTTTAACATAGACAGGTGGGGCATGGGAAAATTCAGAAGGAGCTAGAAGTTACTGAAATTCTTTTTTAGCACCTGGAAATGATATAGTGGCTGAATTTATATTCAGCAATGAAATTCTAGACTCTGACACATTTTTAAGTCTCAATGTAGGTACCCATTGGGAACCACTAAATGGATTGGAATAGAATGTAAAATTTCAAACAGATTGAGGAAAAAGGGGATCAAAGAACATTTGATGAATCAAACAAAAGGTGTGTGGTGGTGGGAGAGGCAGGGGGAGTTAATAGAAACAAGGAGAGTGCATGACTCACTGAAAATGCTAAATAAGGAATCAGTAAATTGATGGCAGTGTCCTTGGCTTCCTCCTGGTTTTAATCGGAGTATTTTAAATGTTTCACCATTAACCAAGATGTTTGCTGTGAGTTTCTCATAGATATTTAAGTTGAGTTAGTTCTTATCTTTTCAGAGTTTGATAAAACCTGTATTGTGAATTGGATTTTCTATTTTATTAAGTAAGTTTTTATTAGCTGATTTTCACTCATTTGTAAATGTCCAACTAAAATAAAGATAACTTTTTACATCAAAGATTTTTTTCTTGTATATTCACTCCTTTTAAATAAAACCTTCTGTTAGAGTTATTTTATGCTACAGTTCTTTTACTAAAATTTCATAAATTCCAAATATAAAATGTGTTTACTAAAACCAGAAAATTAAAGTAGAGAAATAATGTCTCATGCCTCTGTTCTCCATTCCTATTGTATCTTTCTCCATAGTCACACACGTCTATACAAACAAACATGTACATTAAGAGCATCATTTGTGCCTTGATTTTACAAACACCTGGCATGCCATCTGCCAAGGGTCATGTTGAAGTGGCTATAGGGTCCACACAGGTAATGCAGGTGTGATTAGGACCAGCACCTCAGTGGAGCTCATGCCTCTCCAGAAAAGGCACAGGCGACTTCGTATTGAAGCACTGCATGGATCACAATGAGCACTGTGCAGTGGGAGCTACTCCTTGGCTTGTCATTGGGGTCTGTCGTCCCCAAGCCGAAGCACCCTAGCAGTCATCATACACACATGTGCCACTATCTTCTTGCTGTATATCTGTCTGAAAAAGGCACAGGCTTTAGGTTGTGCAGGTGATGGTCTGCTGACAGACTGCTTCCAGGATGTTTCTGCCACAAAAATACTTCATTAAACATTTGTACATGGAGTAAGACAGGGTCTCATTCAGTCACCCAGGCTGGAGTGCAGGAGTGCAATCACAGCTCACTGCAGCCTGTACCTCCTGAGCTCCAAGACCCTTTGGCACCAAGACCTTTTGGTAATTTGTCTTGGTTTGTTTGTTTGTTTGTTTGTTTAGAAACAGATTATCACTCTTTCACCCAGGCTGGAGTGCAGTGGCTTCAACTCACTGAAACCTTCGCTCCCCGGGTTGAATGTAATTTTCGTGTCTCAGTCTTCCAAGTAGCTGGGACCAGAGTCCTGTGCCACCATGCCTGGCTAATTTTGTGATTTTAGTAGAAACTAATAACTCCCAACCAGTTTAAAGACATTAGGTTGTACCTTTTTCCTCTAATGCATCTTTTCATACAATGCAGCCTCAGCCAAACCCTTCTTTCAAAATAGTTTTCCCACCAGAATTTCTGTGGAATTGGTATTATTTCTTCAATGAATGTTTGGTAGAATTAACCAGTAAAACCATGCCTGTGGCAGCGTTCTCTTTTGGAAGATTGCTTAATACTATACTACTTCATATATAGTGTAAGGACTACAATGTTATGCTTCCAGTTCCTCTCCCCTTGGGGCTTTGGTTGTTATAGATTTTATTTTTCATGTTCTGAAACCCACTATATTTTACTTACTATTTTTGTTTTAGACAATTATCTTACACACTAACGTTGGGAGGATTGAATGCATGAAGATGTGAAAAGTACTGAAAACAACGCTTAGCACAGGGCAGTGTCCAAGAGATGTCACCTATTGTTAGCTGATACATGTTTCTGATCTATCCTTATCAACTAATTCACCTATTCCCTTGCCAATACCATAAAATTTTGATAGCTGGGAAAGGCTCAACCCACTATTCTTCTTTTTTAATGGCTTTTTTCCTCTAAAACTTAATTCTCCATAAAAAATTTAAAACATTTCACCACTTTCAAGACAGAAAAAAATAAAGCAGCATTCATTTTAACAAATGATGTTAGAACAAATTGGATAATTAAAAATATAAATGTCAACCTTTACTTTGCAATCCACACAAAAATTAACAAAAATGGTTTGTTAACCTATAGGTGAAAGCAAAAACTATAAAACTTCTAGAAGAAAATATCACAAAACTCTTCATGACTTTGGAGTAGGCAAAGATTCCTTAGATGGGACACAAAAAAACATGAATTGTACAAGAAAGCATTGATGCATTTCATGCAACAGGCACTGAGATTTACCACCAGACCCTTCTTCAGAAATAAAAGATTTGTGATCTCAGTTGTGAGAATTGCCACCACTAGACAGCCCTCAGCCCTTGCAGATGGACGCTAAGGGACTACCTTGGCTGAAGACACTCCCCATCCTTACCCACAGGCACACCCATCTGCCAGGAAGCTTGCATCCAGCGATGTTCATTGGGGACATTAAAACCTGGTCCTATTGCCACTACTCAGAACAGCTCTAATAGGTCAGTTTACTGTCAGAACATCCCATGGGGTCCGCTGAGGCAGACCATTGAGACTGTGCGGTCCTGTTTCTTTCCCTCCCACATCCCTAACAGATGCACCTCATATACCTTCTGCACTCTAATTTTTAACTCAGTGTTGGTTTCCAGGGAATTCCAGCTTGAGACCTTGGGCTTTATTAAAATTAAAATCTGTTCTTTGAAAGACTCTGTTAAGAAAATGAAAAGGCAAGCCATAAACAGGGAAAATATATGCACAATACATATATTAATCAAAGACCTGTATCTATAATGCACAAAGAACTCTTACAACTCAATAATAGAAAGTCAACCCAATAAGAGCCAGGCGCGGTGTCTCATGTCTATAATCTCAGTACTTTGGGAGGCCACAGTGGGCAGATTGCCTGAAGTCAGGAGTAGGAGACAAGCCTGATCAACATGGCAAAATCCTGTCTCTAATAAAAATACAAAAATTAGCTAGGCATGGTGGTGGGCCCCTATAGTCCCAGCTACTCAGGAGGCTGAGGCAGGAGAATCATTTGAACTCAGGAGGCGGACGTTGCAGTGAGCCAAGATTGTGCCACTCTCTCCTTGACTGTAATGTTTCCACTGAAAAGTCTGCTTCCAGTCCTATTGGAGCTCCATTGCATGTTATTCGTTTCTTTTCTCTTACTTCCTTGAGGATTCTTTGTTTATCCTTCAATTTTAGGAGTTTGATTATTAAATTCCTCGAGGTACTCTTCTTTGGGTTAAATCTGCTTGGTGGTCTATAACCTTCTTTTAACTAGATATAGCTATCTTTCTATAGGTTTGGGAAATTTTGTGTTATTATCCTTTTGAATAAACTTTCTACCCCTATCTCTTTCTCTACCTCCTCTTTAAGGCCAACAAGTCTGAGATTTACTCTTTTCAGGTTATTTTTCTATATCCTGTAAGTGTGCTTCTTTCTTATTTCTTTTTCTTTTGTCTCCTCTGACAGTATTTTCAAATAGCCTGTCTTCAAGCTCACAATTTTTATTCCTGCCTCATAAATTCTGCTATTAAAAGATTCCGATGTGTCCCTCATTATGACCATTACATTTTCAAATACAAAATTTCTGCTTTATTCTTTTTATAATAGTTATTTCAAACTCTTTGTTAAATTTATCTGGTAGAGTTCTGAGTTCCTTCTCTCTGTTATCTTGAATTTCTTTGCATTTCCTCAAAACAATTATTTTGACTTTTCTGTCTGAAAGGTCACATATCTGTTTCTCTGGGATTGTTCCCTGGTGACATATTTAGTTCAGTTGGTGATGTAATGTTTTCCTTGATGGTCTTGATACTTGTAGATATTCTTCTGTATCTCGACATTGAAAAGTTAGCTATTTATTGTAGATTTTACAGTATGGGCTTGTTTGCACCAGTCCTTTGAGGAAGGCTTTCCAGATATTGAAAAGGACTTAAGAGCTGTAATCTGAGCTGTATCTGTTACATGGGGCACCCTGAGCCCAGGGTAATGCTGTGGTCCCTGAAGACTCATATAGTTACCACCGTGACGGCCTTGGATAAGATCCAGAATTTCTCTATTACCAGGCAGAGACTCTTGCCCTCTTCACTTAATATCTCCCTCTAAAATGAAGTCTCTCTATTCTGAACCACCTGAGGCTGGGAGTAGCTTGATACAAGCACTCTTGTGGTCTCTTTCCTCTCCTCAAGCAAAAGGAAGGGGTCTCCTCTAGGACTGTGCTGGGTCAGACCTGAAGCCAGTACAGCATTGAGTCTCACCCAAGGTCCCCTGTAGCTACTCTCCAGCTACTGCTCATGTTTGCTCAGGGTCCTGGGGCTCCATTATCAGCAGTTAGAAAAGACAGCCAGGCCTGCGTCCTTCCTTCAGGGCAATGAGTTCCACCAGGCCCTAGGCAGGTCTAGAGGTGCTGTCCAGAAGCCAGAGATGATCATAGTAAAAAATCTTAGGCATCAGCTTGGTGTTTTATTGTACTGCAGCTTATCTGGCACTCAAACTAAAAAACATATTTCTTCCCACTCTTCCCTCCTCTTTCCAAAGGCAGAGGAGTCTCAGGGTATGGCCACCATGACAATGAGTTGTCCTGCCAGACTACCACTAATGTTCCACTGAAGTCCTGGAACCGAGGGCCCCAAGAGCCAACTTAGTGCTCCACATCCCTGTGGCTGAGCTAGTACCTGACGTCCAAAACAAAGTCCACTTTACTTGTCCCTCCTGTTTTCTTAAATGGAAGTAGTCTTGCCCCCTAGCAACCACAGATAATAATGTGTAGAGTCTCATCTGAAGCCAGTAAGTCTCAGAGTCTCACTACCTGGGTATCAACTGCTGGCTATTCAGCGCCCAACACCTGTTCAGTTAGCAGGTGGTGAATCTGGCCAGGATTGGTTCTTTCCCTTCAAGGCAGTGGGTTAACTTCTGGCCCATGGTATATCTAAAATTGTTGACCAGGAGATAAGGCCTAGAAAAGAGGCTTCACAACTCTAACTGGTGCCCTGTCTGGCTGTAGTTGAGCTAGTATCCAAGTGCAAGACAAAGTCCTCCCCAGTCTTTCCTCTCCTCTTCTCAAGCAACAGGAAGGGGTCTCTTTTGAAGCCATAAGCTGGACAGCCTGGGGTTAGAGAAGAGGTGATGCCAGAGCTCTCTTAGCCACCCAGTCTGATGTCTCAATTGGTCACATGCTCCCAGTCCACTGGCTCTGGGTCCAGTTCAGCACTAGGACTCACCTAGGAGTTGCAATCCATGTAGCCTAGACTGCAATTCAAGTTTATTTATGGCCCCAGAGCACTTTAACTTCTGGTGGCAAGGCTTGCAGGAACTCAAGTTCCAGCCACTGGGATCAGGAATTCCCCTCCTGCTGAGGCTGGTTTAAATATTCCCTTCATGTGTGGGCATCCCCTGAGTTTGGTCCAGGTTCACTATCTGCTATAACAGGGCAGCACTGAGTTCCAAGACTCCCAGTTGCCGCTCACCCCGTCTCCCCAGCACACAGAATTGCTCTCTGCACCACATCATCACAGCTGGGGCATGTGGGAGGACTGACATTTGTGATTCAAGGCTATTTTTGCACCTCTTCAGTGCCTCTTTCAGTAATACAAAGTAAAAACCAGGTGGTGTTAGTGCTCACCTGATTTTTATTCTTATTTGTGTGCAGATTGTTAACTTAGTGCTCTTGTCAGAGGGATGACCGGTAGAGTCTTCTATTCTGCCATCTTGCTCTGCCCTTAAATTAGTTTTACTATACATCCTTCAGTTGGATCATTTATATTTGAAGAAATCTAAAATACACATACACACACACTCGCACACACACGTGCATATATATACACACACACACACTCGCACACACACGTGCATATATATATATACACACACACACACACACACACACATGGTAGTTATGTTTAGTTAAGATTAAAAGACTTGAATCAGAGATATTTCAGCTGTTATTACTTCTGACCATCAGTATAAGAGTTTCTTAATTTGCATAGTATATATTATACATTTTTAGTCCATTGAAATGGTATTCAAGTTGTGGTTTGTAGGGAAATATTGTTCAAGCACCCTCACCTTCCTTCAATAAAGTTTAAGATCCTGTACAAATCAGAAGGTGACCCTTCAGAATGATGCCCCAGGCCTGTATGTACCCCCATCCTGTCCTGTGTTTTGTCAATAAGAATAGTCTCACATAGTTAAGTTAAAATATAAACTAAAATCGGCCTCCAGTATATTCTTACAATAATCTGAAGTAAACCTTTCGTTCAAGGTGCTTTTCAGAATGGTAAAATGACACAGCTGAGGCTTTTTCGAAATTATAGGCCGTTTAAGTTGCACGCTTACTTGCTAATGTGTTTGTGTGTGTCAAATATCATTCTAGACTTGCTTCCTGTTAGTAGCAGATTTGAGTAGAGGGGGAAATAGAAGACCTTTATCCTCACTTGACTATAATTATTAAATTTTATTTATATATGACAAAAGAAAGTGATAATAGATCTTATTACAAAAATTGTTTTAGCTCAGTTTACAGTATTCTTAAACTACAAATGTCATTTATTTCCTTTGCTATTTCTCCCTTCATCTCTAAATATCCTGCATTTTCAACACTTTGTGCCTAGTAAACATCCTGCAGCTTTACCTTAGTATTATAGCAACAGATTTTATTTTTAGTTAGAAAAAAAATGTATTTAAATGATCCAGTGATGGCTTATTTTATTTGTCAAAACAAAGATTTACTTCCCTAATTGTTTCAGATATATATATACCTGATAAAAATCTAGAAATAAACAGGCTAGTGAAAATGCTAATTCTATGAAATTAGAATCCATGAAATTTATTTCAATTTCTTATTTGAAAATGATCAGCACCTGAGAAAACCATGCTGCACAAAGTAGGACTATATTATTTACTGTTAAATGTAATTAAAAAACATGTAAAGTAGACGTCTTCATTACCTGTGGCTATTGTAGTAAGTAAAGTATATTAAATGGAAATTAAATCAATAGATGAAAAAAAAAAAACAACCACAGATATCTACGGGACATATATATCTAAAATATAGGCTATTAACCTTTATGGTGGAAAAAAAATACTAACCCTTAAGCAAGAGCCAATTATATATCAGTATTCTGTTTTAGAAAAAGTTTATTCCATCTTTTAACTTAAATATGAAGGATGCGGCTAAATCCATTCCACAGTTCAAATTCTGTGCTTTAAATAAGCAAAGTACTTGTAAGTCAATGTCATGAGCACATTTGGAATGTCTTGCCAGTGTGGTAAAGTCTACTCAGTTTGTAGAAGTCTAATCCTGATATTAATTTCATTATCCCCTGGAAAACGAATCTTACTTCTGGGAATCACATATCATTTTCAGCCAAAGTTGAGTGGCTAATAGGGTTGTGTATCATTTTTTCAGACTGAATAAATTTTTTCTTCTTAATTAATCATCTTAATGAATGCCCAGGTCTCTTCACCTTCAGTTCTGAATATGAATCAATTTCAAACACAAGCTTAATGAGAAAGAGACCAAGTAAAATTTTGCCTTGGAAAAAAAGTAATGTGCAAAGGGTCAAAATACTCAATCAGCACTGTCCTCATTAGAATCATTTGAAAAAATGAAGACTAAATACGTTTTAGAGTAAAAGAAGTATATTATTTCATCCATATAGTCTGCTGTGCTTTGTGAATTCTAATTATTAACATTATTAATAGTTTGTTTATTCATGTATAGAGAAAACTATTGCTATTTCTCTTAGATTGCTTTCTGATGTGTGACAATTAAAAGAACACTGATATTTGTGGTAAGATTTATAGCCATATTTCTATTTGTATTTCTTTGAAAATCCAACAAATTAATTACCTTTGTGCCCAAATTAATCAAATTCATCTACCACATGATGTGATCAAGAGACACGCCTACTCATCTTTCTTACTCTAATCCAAAAATTAGAACAATAGCTACTGGAAATGATTAACAATTTAAATAATACTACCTAAATATTGGCTTTTAATTCACATTACTGATGATGCAATATAATTTCACTCTTCTTGAAGGCAAGTACATAAGAGTCCATTTGCCACGCTGAAAGATTTTGGTGATGAAGATAAGGTTTCAATTGATTACAGCTTTTACAAATGATCATGTGATTCATTAATGACAATCTTAAAACATAACTCACAATTGTTTGACTTTTCATATATTTAATTGTAAATCACAAATACTAGCTTAAACTTGATGTGTTTTTAATTTGGCAACAAACTTAAAATAAGTATAAGTGAACCTATTAAACACTGTCACTATTGGGCACCCACTGAGGCCAAATACTCTTCAAGGGTCATACTTCATCTAAACAACAGTTATTCAAATTGTTTTTATAATCATATTTTATAATCACTGTATCTATTCGGTGTTCTAAATATTTAACTCAAAAATTTTCACTTAAATTTGACAGTGATATTATAATGAAAGTAAAAATATAACCCCCAATTTGGAAATGGGAGCACCAAAATCTAGAAAACTTACGATTTGTCCACATTTATATGACTAAGAAATTGTCAAGCTGCAACCTTAACTGGGCTCTAGGTTCTATAACTTGTGTTTATAACGCTGCTGCTACTGATTATGGTGTAATAATCAATTGGATGAATGTAACAACCATGAGAAAATGATGTCAATGATATTAAAAATAATAACACAAAAAGAAAAACCAAACACTGCATGTTCTCACTCCTAAGTGGGAGTTGAACAGTGAGAAAACATGGACACAGGGAGGTGAACATCACACACTGGGGCCTGTCGTGGGGTGGAGTCTGGGGGAGGGATAGCATTAGGAGAAATGCCTAATGTAAATGATTGGTTGATGGGTGCAGCAAACCAACATGGCACATGTACACATATGTAACAAACCTGCACGTTAGGAAGGTTGTTAACAGGGTTTACATAGGTTAATTCATGTAATCCTTACAACCTCCCATTGAGGCAATTTTGCAGATAATTGGAAAACTAAATCTTGGGAAATTTAGTTAATAAATTTGCTCATGCTTTCATAGCAAGTATGTGAAATAAATTTGAATTCCTATCTAGGTTTCTTTGATACAAAGTTCATGCTCTTTCCACTATGCTATATAGTTTTCCTAAGAGCACATTTAACAAAGCACAATATCTCTAATGATATATTTGTAGAATCTCTGAATGAAATTTGAATGCTGATCATTTTTAGCCAACTATAGAAATACAGAAATTACTCTGCCAGTAAACAACATGTAACCAATTCAAGTGATACCAACGAGTTTTTAGAAATTATACACAAAAGCCTTTTCATAAAATGGTTGATTTTTCCCAATACACACATCTGGCTATCTCATAGCCTTTTTAAATAGAGAAATATAATTTTCAGAAATGTGGGTTTACAAAGCATGGTGGTCATGAACTCTTCTCCATATTTCAAAACTGGGCATCCAGACACAGAGTTCCTCTGGGCTGCTGGCCCAGTGAATCATGTCACAAATATAGTAATGGTTGAATATACTGAGTGCCAAACTAAACTCCTAATGTTCTATTTCAATCCAGCAGATTCTATTGTGGCTGATTTTGGAAGAAGGGCAAGTTGGCTTACTGCCATATTTTTCACTCAACCCTGTACTGAAGGCAAGGAGCCAGAATTTGAGAGAAATCTGTGGAGATTTTAATTTTTGCTCCTATATAATTACATATTATATTAATTGAACTCCACTTATAGTTGGAAAACTATTCAAAAAGGGATCCTGCTGCTTCTTATGTGCAGACAGGATGGAAATGATTTTACATTTGGAATAATTACTTTATGACCAGTTGAATTAATAGTCTGCAGGATATATGAGTGAGGAGGCAATTGATTCCCCAAATTTAAGTAGCAGAAAACAAGGCTAAAGGCAGTAACAGTCAATTCATCTCAAAATATTTTATAATAAGGCCAGAAATTCCAAATACTAATAGTAGTTAAAAGATTACTACCTACAGTCGTCAGATCTAAATCTAAGGATAGCGTTTAAGCTCAAATAGATTCATTGGTGGTCACTGGCGTAGTTAAATAGAAGAGAAACTTGATGACAAAATGCAAATACTTGCATTGCAAGCATGGGCATAATTCATTCTGAATCAGTATATATAGTTGTCATTCTCATATACAAGATGTATTTGGTGGACAGTCACGTCTCCCAGTACCTGGTTTACTATTGACTCCAATTTAGGTAATCACAGTGCATCAAAAATAATTGGAACCACCACACAAGCAAAAGTTTAATTATTATCATATCTTGTCAATTGTTTTTAATCTACCTCAATTTTTATTTCAAACAACATAATAGAAAGTTATCTTTTTCAACTTTTACAAATGTAATGATGTCTTAAACAAAGTAGCCAATATTTTTCTAATAACCAAAGCTCAATTTGCCTGATAAGAATTAGTTTATTTCAGAAGTGATTTTAAAGATGATGAAAAAATGATGGAAAGGAAAAATAAAATTTACTGTCAGTTAGATGATTCTAGCACTGAAGAAAATATTACTAGGATTCTGCATCCTTAATAGTTATATAGTTCATGAAGGTAATTGATGTCCTCAGACAATTCCAGAAATTCACTTGAATCTAGCTCTGAGTTATTTTGTTGGATTTAATAATTTAGAAAATAGAAGTAGAAGAAAATATTTTATCAAAGAGATTTGAATTTAGGGATGTGAATTATGACGATGTGAAGTAATGCATATGTTGGTTGGCTCAATTTGGCCATAACACAATGTATACATGTTTCATGAAAAATGTACATGATAAATGTATGCAATTTTTGCCAATTAAAGGCATTACATATATATTTATATATATACAAACATACACACACACTATATATATACCGATATATGCACACACACACACAGCTATATTTATATCTATATATGAGCATATATATACTCACATAGATTAACATATGTAAGGTATATATATAAAGGTATTATATAATAATATAATTACATACGATATAATTTATAATTATATAATATTAAGTAATATATACATAGATATTACATGCCTTATAAGGTATACCTTATAATACTTTTATACCTTATGTGTCTTTATATAATAACTTTATATATCTCTTATATATACTTCACATGTACCCTCATATGCTATAAATATATTACATAATATATACATACCTTATACATTATATAATAAATATTAAGAATATAATATATTAATATGTAATTATAATACCGTAATAATATGGTATTATATACCTAATATAAGGTATATATAAATGTATTACATAATACATAATTATAGGTATGTACAGGAAAAAAGCAATTGATATAAAAGGACTTACATAATAGTTTCTACATATAGGGAAGACCCCTGTGTTGAACACATATTATAGTAAGTATAGGTATATACACTTAAATATATATGTGTGTGCATATACATATATATACACACACACGCACCTCATATATAACTCATATATATATATTTTTTTCATATTTAATTAGGGTGGTTTAATATAAATTGAATATTAGGATCTGAGGTGCTTCTGTTACTGACTGCTATTTTATGTAATTTAGTCTATCTGCCTATTTACCTACTTGTTTATCATTTTTCTATTTATTTATATAATTAGTTAGTTCTCAAACTTCAGGCACACCAATAAAATTTAGGCAGTTTGTTATTATTTTTGTACGAAAAATTCTAATTATTTTGAATTTGAAAGAAAATCGGGACTTAACTATCTAATTAAACCTCAAGTTTTACAAGGACTGTTTTTCAAACATATTTTGTTATAATTTGATGTAGGGTTGATAGCTGACAGGAAGAAAAAAGAGATCAAAGTGTTCCAAAATTCTAAGTAGGTTCAGGACTGATTTGCAGCAAAAGTTGCAAAAGTGTGTTGTTTTTAATCAACAATGAAGATATTACGATGCTGATTTTTTTTAAGTAATAAAAACTACTAAAGTAGTTGTATTTTAACCCTTTCAGGTGAGTTTCCCTGACAGGGAGTAAGACTATCCTATTTGAAATAATGATTTCTGAATATGGTGTCATCTGAGGAATGGTGACTTTTAATTAGCACATAGAAGGAGATTTACAGAGAAATTTTGAGTTGGCAAAAGTGTTTACTAAGAAGAGAGGGTTGTTTCCAAATGGCGTTTTAAAGAAGACTAAACAAGTATGTGAAAATACATGTATTACAAAAGCATCAAACTTAGCAACAGAGGTATCAAAATTCTTAAACGTCAACTCAGGAAGAAGTAGGCAAATATGCTACTTATAAACAAGAAGTTTTGAGGATTTGAGACTAGCAATTTATGCTGGAGAGAAATAATAGCAACAGACAATGAGAAATGATAAATCACTAGAGAAATTGTTCATATTTAACATCCCAATTATGAAAGGTGTGATTATGATGCTTCTCTCATATCAGAATATACCAGAAGAAGCATGACCAAAGAAATAGATCCTTTCTGCTATGAATCTAGTATCAGTGTACTAAAATTTTAAAAATTCTCACCTCTATCTTGAGATTAGTAGAAAAATTAGAATTGCAGGAGTCAAAATTCTGTTTTTAAAATAAATAAAAATATTTTCCTACTAGCAAATAATACATTTTAGAATAATTTCAAGAAATGACAAAAATAGGCTGGACGCGGTGGCTCAAGCCTGTAATCCCAGCACTTTGGGAAGCCGAGACGGGCGGATCACGAGGTCGGGAGATCGAGACCATCCTGGCTAACAGGTGAAACCCCATCTCTACTAAAAATACAAAAAATTAGCCGGGCGAGGTGGCGGGCGCCTGTAGTCCCAGCTACTCGGGAGGCTGAGGCAGGAGAATGGCCTGAACCCGGGAGGCGGAGCTTGCAGTGAGTGGAGATCATGCCACCGCACTCCAGCCTGGGCAACAGAGAGAGACTCCGTCTCAAAAAGAAAAAAAAAAAAAAAAGAAAAGAAAAAAGAAATGACAAAAATATTGAAATTCTCAAACTAAACACCAAATATGTCCATGGCCAGCACCCTGAACAAACCAGTGAAGATAAGGAAGAGATTATAACAATTAAATTTTATTGTTCATTTTACTTTGTCAATCCTTAGAATTTAATAACTCCAATAATTAAATGCTAACAGGAATGTTAGTATAGAAATCTTATATGTTAGTATGTTTATTTAAAATAATGAATGCATGTTTAAATATAAATTACTAAACATGCTATAGAATTGTATATTCATTTAAAATTATATGCCTGATATAACATAATAGTGCATTGACTTTTAGCCATGTCATCACTCTTTTTCTCTTGGAGTCTTTTATTTCCTGTAGTTTGGTTCTGTTAATTGGCAGTTTACCAACTGTCTACATTGTATTCTTTCATGAGCTCTATAAACATTTCTATTTGGAGATAGCATCATATGATATTCACTTACAAATGTGATAAAATAAATGGCTACATTGTGCAATGCATCCAGCCTACATGGGGTTTAGTAGTTTTAAAGCCAAAGTTATTTGTGTTCCACATTCTGTGAAAAGGGATGTTTCAAAATCTGAGAAGAGAGCCTACTTTAAGAAAAAATAAAATTCTTAAATGATGGTGCTAGTTTTTATGGATCCTTGAAAGGAATAATATGACATGCTTGTAAATGTTACTGAGGCAAACATGAAGCAGTCTGTGCCTGAAGAATAAAATTAAGGCATATGTTCTTTCCATCCCATCAAACCCAGGATTCTAAGGAATATATAAATCTTATGTGCAATATATAACTGTTTTTCATCCAAGCAAAGCAAGTCCTTGATTCTGCCTAGTCTAGATGTACTTTGTATCTATTTAATTTTTAGTTGGTTGGCAGGAGGAGTAGGGAAGAGGATTGTAAGGATCAGCATATAAAAACTTTTGCCTCCTGCATGTTTATTTCTTTATATAACTGATAGCTTTTAATGGAAGATTCTTGTGTTTTAGCAATCTTATGTGATTATCAATGTCATGTACGTTTCATTTGAATTTTATTAAAGTATCTGTAAGAAAAATGAAACAACTCATCATGTTTTTCCATTCTAACTATATTAATACATATAGACAATCTATAATATTTGAAGTAACTTGACTTATTATGTGACTATCAACATTATAAATTCATAGCATCTCAGTTTTGGCATAGTTTGAAGATTCTTTACATGCTTTCTTGGACTAGTGGCTTTACATTCTATACTGAAGAAACAGCTAAGATACCATGTACATATACATCTCTCCTTTCTAGCTTATAAATTTAGCTACACCTACTGTTATCTCATCCACACCACAACCTCAACACAGACAGGGGAAAAGCAGTGCAATAAACATTTTCATTTCTGTAATTGTATAAAAATAAATCTTTTTTATATGAAGAGTAGGAAACAGTATAGTGATGTCAATTAAGGAACAAAATTTTGCCATTTATTTTTAACTCAGAGAATTTCTATTATTTGGGAGGAATTCTTGATGATCCAAAATCTTTGGCTGCTCATTTTGTTATACATATGTGTTATTTAATATATGGCTGTAACATGCATGTGTGTACATGATGTATAGATATGTGCGTGTCTTCATTTACTTTTTTATTATTATTATACTTTCAGTTCTAGGGTACATGTGCATAACATGCAGGTTTGTTACATATGTATACATGTGCCACGTTGGTGTGCTGCACCCATTAACTCATCATTTACATTAGGTATATCTCCTAATGCTATCCCTCTCCTCTTCCCCCACTGCACAACAGGCCCCGGTGTGTGATGCTGTCCACCCTATGTCCAAGTATTCTCATTGTTCAATTCCCACCTGTGAGTCTTCATTTCTTATTTGGTTTACAGTATTACCACCAAAACAACAATTTAAAAAATGCTGAAGCTTCTATACTGTCTGCTTCTGAACTACTATTCACAGTTGATATCCACAAATTCTTAATAGGTTTCTTCATTATGCATAATGAAAAAATACTGATTTTTTTAAAACAAAATTTTTCCTTAGTTATTTCCACACTTTCTTGATTATTGATTTAATATTTTAATGACTTTTTATTATGAAAGGGGTCATCTCCATCTTTAAATCATTTTAACAGTGCTAATATATTGCATTTGCTATTTGATACTTGCAGTATCTCAATAGAACAATCTTCCTTTTCGTGAGAACAGTCACTACAAAATTTCCTACAAACTTCTTACAAAAATAATTTTGAGAACAAACTGTTGTCTTTCTGATTTGATGAGAGCTATGGGTTGGATGTGGTATGTCCCTGCCAAAACTCAAGTAGAACCGTAATTACCTATGCAGCAGTGCTGGGAGGTGGGGTCCAGAGCCAGGTGTTTGAGTCATGGGGCCAGATCCTTCATGAACAGATTAATGCCCTATGGTGGAATTAAAGTCTCGCTCATTCAGGAGTGAGTGCTTGCTGGCTCAGGGCTAGATTAGTTACAATGAGGGTGGGTTGTTATAAAAGCGAGCCAATTTTCCTAGATTTATGCTTGCTTCCTCTCTCACCATGTGATCTCTGTGCACATGTTCTCTTGGTTTTCTGGTTTTATAGACACAATGGAGTATTATTTAGCCACACAAAAGAGAACAAATTTGACCATGTTTTCACCCAGCACTAAGTTCTCACCAGCAGCTGGTCAGATCGAGTACTATGCTCTTGAACTTCCCCACCTGCAGGATTTTGAGCTAAAAAAAAAAATTCTTTATAAATTAACCTCTGATATTCTATTACAGCAATGCAAAATGGGCTAAGACAATGAGAATCTATCTTTTTATTAAACAAAGAAAGAAAAAACAACTTGCTATTTAATGTATGACTTTAGCTAAAATTGTATAGAATACTTTGAAAATTGATATTATAACTTAAATAAAATAAAATTCAATAACAAGTGTTGTGGCCTACCATATATAGATAAGGTTCCTAATTTTAATAATATCGAGATGAAAATGAAATAAAATGGTTTTGTTCATTAGTACACCCTGATTTAATAGGGTAAATACATGCAAACAAAAGTAACACAATATGTGGTGAATGTAATATCAGTTCCAATTTTTCCTGGAGTAGTTAGGAAAGAAAAGTCAAGATAAAGTGATCAATTGTTGAAAATCAAGAGAGTAGGCTGGGTGTGGTGGCTCATGCTTGTAATCCCAGCACTTTGAGAGGTTGAGGCAGGAAGATCACTTGAGGTCAGGAGTTCAAAAACAGCCTGGCCAACATAGTTAAACCCCGTCTCTACTACAAATATAAACAATTAGCTGGGTGTGGTGGCAGATGCCTGTAATCCCAGCTACTCAGGAGGCTGAGGCATGAGAATCACTTGAATCCAGGAGGCAGAGATTGCAGTGAGCTGAAATCACAATCGTATCACTGCACTCCAGTCTGAGCAACAAGAGCAAAACTCCATCTCAAAAAAAAAAGAAAGGAAGAAAGAAAAAAAGAATAGAAAATCTAGAGAGTATTGTTCCTTTGTAATGTCCAATTTCTATTATATAGAATATTTACTAAAATATTATGGGGAAATGTGAACAACACATTATCCATATAGTGTGATGAACTGGACCCAGTAAAGGTAATTAAAGTTTCTTTGAATTATATAGTATACACATATGTGAGTTAATATAGCTCTGGATAAAAACATGAGGACAGTAGTCTTTAATGTCTCTTTCTAATTAAAATTAAAACAAACTGATTCATCACATTTGAGAGTCACATACCAAATTGCTGATCTATTGCCATTATTCTAACAAAGATGCCAATAGTTACAATTGTGGCCTGTGATTCTGTATAAGATCTATCTGGAGTTTTGCAGGAACCAGACTGGATTAAACTGTGATTTTACAGGAACTAATGCCCTTGCATTCCATGAGTCTTTGAAAGTGGGACTAATTTTGCCATTTCTGCCAGGATTGATTGCGTTTTGGATTTACATTCTTAGCTGTGCTGGGTGAGAGTTTTGGAGGTTTTCCCTGCCTTTTCTTTCATTACAGCTTTTACTAAACAATCAGGGATCAATGTAAGATTTATATATTACACATATACTCTAAGTATGTACTTAGGGAACAAGCAAATGGTTTGGGGCAAGGGTGCTCCCCATCCATTGGACCCATTAGGAAAGGAAACTGGTTCAGGGCTCCATTTATCATTCTGTCTCCATGTGGTCCTACTATTAAGGTAGGTACATGACGTTATTTGTGGTTTCCTGCAATTAATGTCAGCCAAGAACAACATCCACCAAATATATTTTTCTGCCCTTTCCTCCTGTTTTCAGTATGCGGTAATCTGATAAATGACCATATGCACCTCTAGGGAAGGATGGGGTCAATGAATGCTATATGTAGACCTCCAGAGTTTACAACCTTCCATTCCCTGGTAAACTGCCGGATCTAAGAACTGGCTCAAATTTGGATATCGCACAAGGAAATTTGTACTCTTTATTGAAGAATCTAATATTTGATCATGTCTTGAACTTTCTTGGCTATGTAAATAAAATAACTTTCTCATTGACCATCGATCTATGCCTTTTAGGAAAACTGTGTTCAATTAGCCATTGTTACAGATCCTTCTGTATCAATGTTCCTATCAACCATTTCTAGTTTGCAGATTAATAAGAGAATTGCATCCAACAGGTTGACAACAGTTAAGTGCCATTTTTACCACCTCTGTAAATCCATAATCCCATTATACCAATTGGCATTTAAGCCACCAAGTTCTAGTGGCACCTGTTGTCTACCACCTGGTCTGCTGAGCAGAGCCACCACTGAGTTTCTCAGAGACGTCACTGATCCTACCTCACTATTCTATTAGTTATCCATTTATGAAGGTAGTTTCCTTTGGGTCCTCCTGAAAAATGTAGTTGGCTGAGTTGTCTTTCCCAAGGAGTAAGGATATTGTAGTGTATATTCACCAATGTTTAGTAATTAGTAATTATGGGTTGAAAGTGACTTTTAGACGTTTAACTCCCTCTCACTTTGACTTTTCCTGAACATGAACTATGCACATTAATAAAACTACTGAAGTCCTTGGGCAGAAATTCAGTTGTTTTCACTGAGAAGCTTTGCCATGTACAGAAATATGAATGCTGACATAATATGGTTAAGACACCAACAAAGATAGCTATAACTTTTCAGATTTTTTACCAGTATTCTCCATTACATAGTTATCTATTGTGCTTGTATAATATGCTTTAAACATCTATCTGTATGCCATAGGATGGTAATTTAATCACTTCTAAGTGATTCATAGTACTTCATATCAAATACACATAACATGTTATATATTGATATTTTAATGCTAGACGACAAGATTCTTTCCATCTATCTGACAAAACAATAAATGATGAAAGACCATTGTAACTCAAGACCTATTGCACATTTGCATGAGTTTTCCTCAAAAATAAATATATCCAATAGTAGAATATTGAATAATAGGAAATTATTATCTGACTTCAATAATTCCTATCAGATTTTTCTTAAGAATGCTTGCATCGATTTTTACTTCTACAAGTAGTACACAGTTACTCATATTTGCTACTACTGAATTTTGATTTTTTTTAAATTTTGTGTTATTTTATTGCTTTTAAATTTGCCCATATCTAATTACCATGTGCATTACCTTTAATCATTTGCATTAAAGTTTTAATTTGAGAAATTGCCATTCATATCCTTTGTATGTGTTCATTATTTTCCCGACATTTTTTGTTGTCTTGCATTATTTCCTTGCATTTTCTATTTATTCCTTTTATATGTTGAAAATGCAAATGTAGCATTTTATTACACATTGCTTATAAAGTCCAGAATATAGTCCTAAATAACCTGCCATACAAAGAATAAGAAAATGTAACAAAATCTCAAGAGAAAAAAAAAATCAACAGAAATTAATCCTTGATATTATACAGATAATGGGTTTTCAGACAAATATTATAAAATGAATATTATTATAACTATGATCTGTGAAATTAAGATAAGCTCATTTGGAATGAATAGAAAAAAAGGCTTTCAAAAATAACATAAATTAAAAGTATCCATATGGAAATTATACAATGGAAAAGGAGACAATTTAAAATTAAAAAATAAACTAAATGGGCATAATAGTAGAATGGAAACCATAGAAGACAACTCAGTTAAAGACAAAACAATGGAAATTGCCAATCTGAAGAACAGATAATATTTTAAAAGAAAAATATCTTAGAACTCCAGGGACTTGAGTTTCTGATATCCAAGAGAATAACATATGTCACTGAAACATCAAATGTAGAGGAGAATAAAATTTGGACAGAGAAAAATACTTGAAGAAATAACTTCTAGATTTGGCAACACTCATAAATTTAAAGATTTACAGAAAACGCTCATATAACTTCCAAAAGGATAATCTAAAAGAAAACCGCGACAAGACAAATCATTATAAAATGACTGAACACAAAAGATAAAGAAAACAATTTGAATGCATATAGAGTAAAACATAGAGCAAAACAGTGTCTACCAGGGGAAAATGGTTCAAATGACACCAAATTTCACAACAGAAATCACATAAGGCAAAGACATTTGGAAAGTATACATAAAACTCTGAAAGGAAAGAACTGTCAAATCCAAGTTTAATATCTTTAAAGATATTATTTAGGTGAAAGAAAGGGATTCTCAAATGTCAGAAAACAATTAGAAAATTTTGCCAATAAAATTGTTCTCTAGGAAACACTACAGGCTAAAGGTAAATGATACTTGAGGGAAACGTGCAACTTCTAAAATGGAGAAGGAGTAGCAGAAATAGTGAATAGCTATGTAAGTATAAAAGACTATTATTTTCCTCTTAAGTCTTAAAAAATATATCCAGGATTGAACAATTATATGTATTATATACACATACATATAAATATTATGTGTGTATATATATATGTATATATATCCCCCAAAATATAGAATTGTCACATAACTTAGAAATTCTGTTTATGTATGTAAAACCCTGGAAAATTTAAAATTTTATCCTGCTTATAGAAATGTACATTCTATTTATATAGTAGGCAAACTACATTTTATATTTATATTGACCTATACTTGAACTTTCATTCCAGTGATCTATCCAAATAGTGTAAAAAAATTTTTTTGAATGGCAAACAAGGTTTTTTTTAAGATGCTTTATATATACACTTTATGGAGACAGTAAAGTTTTATCAGTTTCTGGATATGAGATATAAATGAGCAATTTTAAATTGTGAGTCTGATTGTAAATTGGGGAGATTTCAGTGGCTTCTGTTTTAATTATATTAATAAATAACACAAGTTCCCCCCTTTTTTTTTTTTTTTGCTTCTAAACCAGTCTCTCTTTTACATGTACACAACAAGGAATAGAACGTTGCCTGCACATTTGTTGGAGGATATTCTTTTCACTCAACGATGGTTGGACTCTTCGTAAAAAGACCGAAATGTTTGCGAGCAAGAGAGACACAGAGAGAAGGAGACACAGAGAGAGAGAGAGAGAGAGAGAGAGAGAAAGAAAGAGAGAGAGAGAGACTTCAATCCTTTCCAATTTAACTGGCTTTATGCAATTAATTATTATTTTTTGTGCTTTACATCTAGTTTTAAGCATAAACCTAGGATATTTACCTTTAAATGCCTACCTGTTTCAAGTTATTATCAGAACAGGGAGATCTTTGTTCAGGCAGATTGTTTTGCAGGACAAAAAACTATAGTCCACTGGTGTGATTTGTTAGAAAATAATTTCATGATTTTAACAACACTGACAGAAAACAAAACATTAAAAACTCAATTGGCAGTTTGCAACATTTCACTTTTGGTAAATTTGGCAGCAGCTGCCTGTTTGGGATATCAAAGCAATGCCAGTCAAAAGGCAACTTATAAAGAGAAAAAAACACAGTAACAAATGGTAAATGAAGAAAATAAAACAAGTAATAAGTAACTGAGGTATACTACTCTCCATTTCTTCTCATGCTTCCATCACAGATTTTAGTCCTGTGAAATCAGTCCATTTGAAAGTCATTCACTTTCAATAAACTCAGTTGGCCATGATATTCGTGAGAATAGTGAATATAGATCAAATACATTATACTGAATTTTCTCTATATGGAGTAAGCTGGCTTTTTTTTCTGCAATAAAGTTAACCTGCTCTCAGGTACCAAATGCACTTTTATATTCATTTTCATAAACAGCTTAAAGAACATTTGGATACTATACATATTTCTATAACGTCATAATAATTAGATTCAATGTGTTATCAGAGTGTGAATTGTTGAAGTTAATGGCATTTTAATGTTCTTTATATTCTCAGTGCGAGTCCCAATTATAGAAATTTTCCACCCTGGGACTACTAAGAACCCCCAGTTTCTTTGAATGTCCCTCTAGACTCTGTCAACAGGATGCAGAGCTTTTACAAATTGTGACCCTTCAAATGTCACCCTTTCTGCTCACATGGCGAGAACATTATTGTGTCCATCAGTTGTGACCATACAGGCTTATATTGTTTTAGAAAATGATCAACATTTCCTAGAACATCAAGCTGGTTGTTTTTCTCTTCCGTTCCTTTCTTTCTTTGTATTCAGTATCAAAGGAAAAGTGGAAAGAGTAATAGCAGTAACTGAATTAGGCAGAGATATAGCTTATTCATAATTACTTTCCCTTTTAATTTAACTTCCAAGTGTTTCCCAAGCATATATATTTTAAAAGCACTATTAATGCTAGTGGAGAAGGGAAGTTATTAGGATAATTAAAAGATCATAAATGTTTTCAAAGATATACTGGAAGGGAAGCAGGAAATTTAAAATACATCAATAATGGATTATATTATTTTTCTCAGCAACTAATCCATTCTCTTCCCTGATAGAAGATCAACATCCCCTCCCAATGTCAAATGTAGGCAGAGTATCCCTCCTTACCTCATTTTCTGGCATTGTCACGTGGCTTTCTGGAACCAATGTGAGCAGTAGTGACAAGGTGCTAGTTCTGAGCTGAGACTTTTAAAGGAATCTCATGTTTTTGACCCTTCTTGCCCTTTTCGTGTGTCCTGAAGGGCAACAAGTTCCAAATAAGGGCTCAAACTTCAACATCAATTTCAGAAAAACAAGTGTGGAGTAAATTCAATAGCTGAATGTCAATTGCTGATGAGTAGTATAATCTGAAAATAAACCTTTTGTGTAAATCACTGAGATTTGAGACTTATTTGTTAATGAAACAAAACTGAGTAATACTGTAGTATTATAATACATCACTGAATGTTCAGTTCTATTTAAAAGCTTGGACAACCTGAAATTATGCCTATACATTTTTGTTTGTTATTGTTGTTTTTGGTCAATATTTCAAAAGATCTTTAAGGGTCATGAGTATATGTACGGAGATAAAATAAAATAAAATAATCCTTTAGACACTAAAGGCCATTTGAAAAACTGAAATAACCAAAAAATTATATCTGGTAAATTTTTTAATGATATATACTTGATTACAATTTGGTCTTTACTGTACAGATTAATAAAGAGTTTAAATTACCTATTTGTTTTATCAACTTGAATATATTATTATTTATTTCACAACTGGGTTATGTTACTTTGGGGAATTTGCTTTTTTTTGATATTACTTTAATTTTCCTCCAATTCTTTATATGACTAATTATCTTCATTATAAATTACATAATGAACACATATAAGCAACATTGATAGACAGAGCTTTTGAGAGATAGAGCTTTTAATGAGATAGCAAACAAAATATCATCTGTCATGTTTCCTGAAAAAGAAGTCAATTCTAAAATTAGAATTTTCTGACTGATTTAAGAAGAAATGCAATAAATCTCTTAACACATCAATTAAAGTTTTACTCTTTTCTCATGTTGTTGAGAGTTTGAGAGTTTGTCTTCACTATGGAGTTTCTCCTAACCTTCAAAGTTGAGTCCTAGAAAAAAAAAAGAAAGAAAGAAAAGAAAACATACAAACATGTCTTGGAGAGCTTAAAAAACACTTCCTTTTTTAAAAAAATTGGTTTTTGCTTTCTGAATCATGGCATTGGCCAACTCAGCATTTTGATATTTAATGAAAGGCCTTTATAAGGCAATTATTGCCTTTAACTTGCCTTTCATATTAATTTTACTATAACTTTATGCTTCTCCAGGATCTCATAATGTAAATCAGTATAGTGAATATTGCTAGCATTAAAATCAAGCATATTTTTGTAGTACATTTTCACATTCTTATCAGAAACAATGCTAGTTAGTTGCATTTTTAAATCTTGTTAAACAGTTACAATCCTTTAAAGGCATTTACCTGAGTAAATATATCTAATAGCTAATGATTATTCAAGCAAATATATCTCAATAACAGTATCTGTAATTCTATTTATTTGTTCATTTATTTTATCTCTTCTGTGTTTTTGTAACGAAGCCTATATTTCATAAAAATCCCAAGACTTTGTTTTACTTATTTTCTTTCTCTTTGTTCTTTTCTTTCTCCATGCATGTTTACCTGCATGTAGTAGTTTCAGTAGGGAGTAGTCACTAGTAATTATTAACTTCACATCCCAGCCTCCAAGGGCTGCCCAAAGGGTTAATAAACTTGTTGGTCTTTCAAAGAATAACGAACTTTAGACCATGCAGACCTTGAAGGCATCTAGAAGTTGGATTAGGCCAAGGGACGCAAACAGCTTTGATTATAAGGTTATCTCACTCCACAGATACCTACCTTACTCATGAAAGCCACCAAATATGTTCAAAGACAGGTAGAATTTGAGAGATTTCTGTCTCCTGCCCTCTTGTTTTGGCCAAATTGAATAAACCTCTCTCTGCTCCTAGGTGCTGAGGCATCAGTTTTTGTTTTACTGTGTATCAGGAACATTAACCTAAATTTGGGGATTCCACAACATTTTGAACCAAATACATACGTTTCCCAAAATTGTTTATTACTTCATAATTTTTCTATTCAGACAGTGATAATTGCTAAAAACTAAGGTGCCCCCAAGTGCAACATTGTTTCTAGGTCGTAAACACAATGTGAAGCAGAATAGTATCTGTTTTGCTCAATACTTTACCCCTAGTCCCTAGAAACTGCTTAGTCCATAGTCATTAAAGGGTCATCAGTGGAAGGACAACAAGAAAGAAAAGAAAGAAAGAAAGAAAGAAAGAAAGAAAGAAAGAAAGAAAGAAAGAAAGAAAGAAAGAAAGAAAGAAAGAAAGAAAGAAAGAAGGAAGGAAGGAAGGAAGGAAGGAAGGAAGGAAGGAAGGAAGGAAGGAAGGAAGGAAGGAAAGAAAGAAAGAAAGAAAGAAAGAAAGAAAGAAAGAAAGAAAGAAAGAAAGAGAGAGAGAGAGAGAGAGAGAAAGAAAGAAAGAAAGGAAGGAAGGAAGGAAGGAAGGAAGGAAGGAAGGAAGGAAGGAAGGAAGGAAGGAAGGAAGGAAGGAAGAGAGAGAGAGAGAGAGAGGGAGGAAGGGAGGGAGGGGAAGAAGAAGAAGGAGGAAAGAAGGGAGGCAGAAAGGTGAGGATGAACCAGGTTAGATATTGGGTTGTCAGTCAATTAATACAATCATGTCTAATACTTCTAAAAACACAGAGACAGAAAATTCACAAGTATCAACATTAGGTACTATTGCTTATTTTCTCTCTTACCTGCATGAAATTCAGAACTTTTAAAAATGTTTGGGATCTTAATTCAGATGCAAAATACGCAGATTTAGCAATTATATATGAAATACCGTATAGTCTTCCATGCCATCTTCATTACCCCATCCACCTTATCCATCATATCCTCCACCTCCCACCTCTGTGTGTGCCCTTCCATTCCCTGCATTAAGAACTTACTATCTGTGGAGGGGTATCCACAGGATAGAGGATTCCTTCAAAGCAGGAAGCAGTGAAGTTTGCATCAGGAATACTTCTCCCCAGTGGTACAAAAACTGGAAGGATTGTGGGATGGGTGGAGTAGGGGTGAGGGAAATTTTATTTTATTTTTTTTTTTTTCCTTTTTTAAAAATTATACTTTAAGTTCTGGGATACATGTGCAGAATGTGCCAGTTTGTTACATAGTTATACACGTGCCATGGTGGTTTGCTGCACCCATTAACCCGTCATCTACATTAGATGTTTTTCCTAATGCTATCCCTCCCCTAACCCCCCATCCCCCAACAGGCCCCACTGTGTGATGTTCCCCTCCCTGTGTCCATGTGTTCTCATTGTTCAACTCCCACTTACGAGTGAGAACAGGAGGTGTTTGGTTTTCTGTTCCTGTGTTAGTTTGCTGATAATGACGGTTTTCAGCTTCATCTATGTCCCTGCAAAAAACATGAACTCATCCTTTTTATGGATGCATAGTATTCCATGGTGTATATGTGCCACATTTTCTTTTATAATTGAGTTGTTTGGAATTGCCAGAACATGATACTATCAAACATATGGGATTTTAGAATCTCTACTGCTCCCAATTCTATTTGCTACACATGCTATATTTATTATATTATATAATAAATTTATATATTTTTATTGATTTAAAAGGAAAAAGAAATAGCTTACATATGTTATTCTACTTTTTCATTATATCCCAGTTACCTGCCCATGACATCCCTCAATTGCTACTTCCCCAAGGAAGATATTGAAGATCATCAGGTTTTATTTAGACACTCCTACTGCAATAAGCCCACCTATTGTGTTTAGTAGCTCTAGTAGGGCACCCATGATTTTTGTGCTACTTATTGACTTGCTAAAATAATGGACATTTTGAGAAGTTTGGATCATAAATCTTCATCTTTTCCACTACTAATATGTTCATTTTCCTCAGATTTGCTCAAAATATACTTTTCTTAAATCCTTGTACCCACAATTAATCCTGATTTAAATAAGGTGATCATAAAAATTGGGGATTTATTTATTAATATTGTAAATTTAATACATATTTAATATTATAAAAATATATACATATTTCTATATAAAATCATAGCTTAATGTGCAAACTAATACTTCCCTGTCAGTAATTATACCTGTGATTTCCTAATACTCAAATAATAATAATAATTTCTCTAAGACATGATACAAAAGAAAATGATTATACATACAAGGCAGATGAACATATGCTGAGATCATTGTATTCTCCTGCAGAGCTATATTTTGTCATTTGCTTGAATTAAAAAGAAGATATGAACTAGTTCTTCTATTTCACTTTCTGGTAAGCTTTTAGCATTTTCTACTTAATTCAGAAGGAATGGTCAAAAAAGTTGCAGTTTAAAGTATCTGTTATCAAGGTGTTATGTAAATGACTGGGATATTTACAACTAAATAAGAATAGATACGCTTTTTTTTCTGATTTTGATGATTCAGAATCAGGAAAAAATGCAAACCTCTGATATATTACAAGCTTTAGATTTAGAAACTCATTTGATCATATTTTTAAAATAAAAACAAAAACAATAAGAGGACATAAAAGCAACTGGAATCTACCAAAACCTTAAGAATATAGCATTAGCTATTCTGGTAATTTAATAACAACTGAAAAAGCAGTTGTGCTTATTTTATGATTGATCTAAATCTGGTAGGTCAGTTATTAAATATATATATATATATAACATGCAGTAAAATTACCTACTGTAGGATGAATTTCAGAAAGAGAAAGAGAATCCTAAAGAATCTTAAAGTCAGTAGAATCAGAAAATGATAGTGTACTAGGTTGAATAGTGTCCACTCAAGATTCACGCCAACCTCAAAATTATAATGTGATCTTATTTGTAAATGGGTCTTTGCAAATATAATTGGTTAAGATGCGGTCACACAGGATAGGGTGGTCCCTATATCCAATACTGGTGTCACCATTAGAAAGCCAGGCACACACACACACACACACACTGGGAAGAAGACCAAGGGAGAGAGGAGGCAGAGATTCCAGTTATTCAGCTGCAAACCAAGCAACACAAATGAGTGAAGTCTTTCTTCTATTGATTTTTATAGTCTGAAGACTTACATTTAAGTCTTTAACCTATCTTGGGTTAATTTTTGCTTACGGTGATAGGCAGGTTTCTTTGTATATGGTGATAGGCAATTTCATTCTTCTACATATGGCTAGCCAGTTATCCCAGCACCATGTATTGAATAGGAATTTATTTCCCTATTGACAGAATACATTTTCTTTGTTTCAAGACACCTCATTTGTGGCAATTTGTTATGGAATCCCTAAAAAAAAGAAACAGAAATGGTCATAAGGACGTCTTCTACTGGACCAAAATGAACTGAAACTGAAGTGATATCTGAAAAGTGAAAGTTAAAAATAATGAATGAATTTACATTATTATTTTTGGTACTATAACAGTATTTTCTTTTTCAATCCTATTATTCTCTAGATAGAGGCAAGAAGATATAGATTTAGAGAACTCATATATTCTATATGGGTATATGAGATATATGCAAACATGTGTGATATATATACATTTAGCTATATAAAAATTTATGCATCAGAGTGTATGTGTGTTCAATTTCACCCTAAAGTATGAAAAGGAATAGTCTGAGTCTTCTGATAAAAATGGCAAATTTATTGACTGTATTTATTAATGTTTCTTTTCACAATCTTACTAATGTAGCATCAAGAATTTTTTAATTAGTTAAAATTTTCATCAGACAATAATAAATCTGAGAGCCAATTAAAAATTTAAATATGATTTCAGAAGATGGAAATCAATAATTTTTGGTAACTGACTCAAAAAAGCAAAGAAATGTAAAATCGACTTGCCTATAAGGCCAAGATAAAGAGTCTTGAATATCATTCTCAGTAAGACTATTATTGCTGTAGATATGTGAATAAAACCTTTGAATTTTTAGGTACTGTTTTCCCAAAGGTTTAAGTGTGAAATGCAGCTGAAAAGAAGAGGACTGGGTAGAAATCATTTAGAGACAATGACGGAATCCCAAATCCTACTTCTAGTTCAGATGGATAGGCAATTTAATTCCCCTGAAGCCTCCCCTAGGCAAAGAGTAAATGATTATTATTGAGATGAGGGTGGGCTATAAAAGGTTTGGACTAGAAATATAAGGAAGAGCTCAAGGAGGAAGGGATTGGAGGGATAAGATGTCAATAAAAACAAGGAGATTCATTGAAAGTTTCCATACTGAATAATTAGTAACACTGGCCCCTTCCCCTGCTAACATCTCAGAATTCTCATAATTATAAGCAGATTGGAGGCATTTTATCTGAATTAAATTATTTAAAAACCTGCTTTAAAAAAACCAATACGCACTGACTTCTGAGTCTCTTTAAAGCAAACAATTCCGTTCTTGACCTTCTCCCTATCCTGAAATCTGAAAGAAGTCAAGCTCAGAACCACATTTAGAGTTTTTGAAGTATGAACAAAGGTCCAAGAATCAGAAGGCCCTTGAGAATAAATTCAAATAAAAATCAGTGACATAATTAAAGAAACAGAAATGCAATTATACCAATCTAGCTGTCAACTACATTTAATAGTATTAACAATGAGAGCACTAAATAGTAATTTAAAAAACTGATACTCTTTTTCAATGATGATAGAAGTGGAAACGTAGGTTGAAAACTAGTAAAAGAAATAATTTCTTATTTTCCATAGTTGGAATTCAATAAACAATGTCTAAATTGAAAACTCCAGGCACAAAAGTACAAACGTTATTTGACAATATGCCACTAATTCTTAAGCAAATAGATACAGGAATAAGAATAAAATATACGCTTAGGGACCATCTGAGAATATTTGTTTTATTCAAATGTTGCAATATTATTTCAATAAGTGTACTCAAATTGCATTCATAAATTAAACTGTATTTTTATAAGAACAGAGAATTGAAGTATAAAGGAGGAAAATAATGGATAAGAAATAAAACACATAAAATTGTTTTGCCTTTGAAACTAATAGTGGTGTAAAGTTTAAAGATTTACTCCTAATCAGCAGAAATCTTCATAATTTAAAAGGTTCCTGGCAATAGCTGTTGTTATATTTATACATATTTATATAATATTTAGTCACCTATTTCAGACTGCAAATTTTAGATAAAATGACCAAATATATCATATAATTAAAGCTAATGTTGCTTTAAAGTGATTTAGATTCAGTAACTATAGTAATGTTCAAAATAAAATTTATAAACAATTAAAAGCATTTTCAACTTTACACGCTTCACTTGCCTCAGAATTTCTGATGACTTAATTGAAGCTCAGAATATTAAACCCCAAATGAAATTGCTCGTGATTTTATTGCACACACTAATTAAACTCCTACCTGAAAATACTTTGAAAAGCATTATCAGGCCAGGCACAGTGGCTCACTCCTGTGACCCCAGCGCTTCGGGAGGCCGAGGCGGGCAAAACGAAGTCAGGAGTTTGAGACCAGCCTGGTCAATATGGTAAAACTCTGTCTCTACTAAAAACACAAAAAATTAGCCTGGTATGGTGGCAGACACCTGTAATCTCAGCTACTTGGGAGGCTGAGGCAGGAGAATCGCTTGAACCCGGGAGGCAGAGGTTGTAGTGAGCTGAGACAGTGCCACTGTGCAACAGAGTGAGACTTTGTCTCAAAGAAAAAAATAAAAGAAAAGAAAAGCATTATTAATATTTGCAGCCCCTTGTGATAAAAGTTTTAAACTTTAATATATTCAATAAATGTATGTATGTATATAACAAAAATTTAAATATTGTAGTAGAAACTGCAATCTTTATATTACAAAAGAGAATACATGAACACATTTTGAGAAGTTACTTGTATATCAGAATTGTTTGCTGACCAATTTCCTCCTGAATATTATTACATAATTAAGTTTGCAATCCAACAAGAAAAAAAAAAAAAGTCTTTTGAAGTCTAGGATTAAATGAGTAAAGAAAGGCGGGAGAATACAGAAGATGTAGAATGGAATAAAAGATCTGACGTCACAAGTGTTTATTTACTCAAAGAATTGCAGAAAAAGCCAAGGCTATAGAAAGAAATCAAACAATCTAATGAGGTAGTTCAAAAAGATATATTTCTCAGTTTATAGCATTTGTACAATTAGAAAAGTTGGAAGAAAAGAGAAATGGCAAAATAATATCTACATAAAAATATGTGGATAATACAACCAGTTCACAACTTTAAAATGAAGCTAAGAAATGAACGCCTTTGAGATTGAATTTTCATTAGAACATGAAGGGTAGTATTGTCCTCCTGGGCAGCTGTGTAAGAAAGTTCTATAGAAAGTCAAAGGACAAAATACAGAATAGAGATAAACTTTACAGTTTCAAGATGTAGATAATTTGATTTATGTCAGATTCTCATTATCTTCACATTACTCGGTGCATGGGGATGGCAGAAAAATGCCCCTTTTAAACTTGAGAAATATTTTTCTATAATTACTTTTCCTAATTCAAAAGGTGACACTACTTTCTGATTTTATTAAGTAGGCATAAATTTACAAAATGACTGAATATGTTTAACATGTTCTGTGGCATGACCTGACCAAATTCCAAGTTCATTTAGAAGTACTTGTGTAGATTTTGTCTGTTGAAAATGTAATAATATATACAAAGATTTAGAGAATATGTTTATAATATATTAGAGAATGAGAAAATGCATCAGAAAACACCAAAAAAGTCATTATAATACAATATCTTCTGTGAATATAGTTTATATAGATTGCAATTTCCTGTTCATAAATATGACATATGAAAATAAACTACAAGTCACAAATATAACAAAATAAGCAAGTAAGAAAGGAAGCAAACATAAATGTTTGATTTGTGCATACCACAGATTTTACACAATTTCATTATCATATAAATAGCTCACATATATAATCTTCCATGCATTAATTTTGATAAACGCAACAGTAAAAATTAAGATTAATAGAGTTTTCCTTGAAAGGTTTGCTACAAGTTATATCTACAGCACTTTTCAGCATGGTTATGTTGTGCTCTGAGAAAGTTTGTGTCTATTAGTGATTTACGATATCTGCTTACTGGTGTTTTTATAGACTTCTAAACTGTAAAATTGCTTTTTTATATTCTTAAATTTTGATGCTTAGATTTAGATTTTGGCAAGTTATGAATCTTTACAAATGTGCTGATCTGGAAGAATAAAAGTGTATTGAACGTTAAAAGATATTAATTATAAACACTTAAATACTCATAAGTACTACACTAAAGCCTACAGCTGCCTGGTTATGCTTTCTTTGTTATCATTAATGCCATTACTCAAACTATTTTTACATTACTAAATTAGTCATTTATTAATTAGGTGAACATTTACCAAACAACTTCCATGATCTGGCCATTGAGTCAGGAAGACAAATATATAAAAAGATAATGCATTTCCAAATTTAGAATATTTACTACCTACTTGCAAAAACTTGTGTAAGCAAACATTTGTAACAGATTATTATATGTACCATAGCAAAAGTCAGTTAGTAGTAGTATGGGAGCATATTAGTAGAATGACTACTAACACAGCCTGGAAACCAGGGAGGACTCTAAGTCTCTTGATAGATGAGTTAATGTCAAATTTACTTGGGTGTGGATGGGGGTTTTAGAAAAGAGAAACCATATGCACAAGTTCAGACGCTGCAAGAGAATATGGTATGTTTCTGAAACTTGAAATAGCTGAGTGTAGAGTACTGAGTGTTAGGGTAAGTTTAACTGGAAATGTGGCTTAGACGTCTCATGAAGATAAGATTATAAATATTTGTAAGTTCTGGCTATATATTAAATATTTAGGACAAAAGAGAGATATTGAGAAGTTTTAAACAGATAATAAAGCTTTATTATAGATGCAATTAGAAGATCAATTTGAGAAAATATATTCTGGAGTTACTAAAACCAGACATTATTATTTAAGCTCAATATTGGGAATCTATACAAGAAAACTGTTTTGGGAAAGAGAATGGGTAAATTCAATCAATAATTAAGTTCAGCACTAAAAGCAAACCAATTAGATGTGAAGAAACTATATTATTTTCTTAACCGTATTAGATGATAGTATTCTACCATAAATTTCTAACTGGATTTCCTTATAAATGGCTTCTAACAAAACATTAACAATTGAACTCATTATCTTCCCAAATAAAATAACTGCATTTTGACTTTCCCCCTTCTACCTGTCTTCATCCTTTTCCATGCCACCACCTTAGTAGATGGCTTGAATTTATTTAAATTAAAACTTTAAGGAGTTTTTCTATAAAAATTGCAATTCAATTTTCACACTCAGGATGTTTAACACATTTCTTTACACAATATTATTTTCCAGTATGGAATTAATATTCAAACTTTCCAAGCAGTCCTAGTAATGCCCAACCAGTTTAAACCCATTTAGGTTGTACCATTTTCCTCTAATTCACCATTCCATACAATGCAGTCTCAACCAAAATCCTTCTTTCAAAATTGTTTTTTTTTTTTTTTTTTTGAGACGGAGTCTCGCTCTGTCGCCCAGGCTGGAGTGCAGTGGCGCGATCTCGGCTCACTGCAAGCTCCGCCTCCCGGGTTCACGCCATTCTCCTGCCTCAGCCTCCCGAGTAGCTGGGACTACAGGCGCCCACAACCGCGCCCGGCTAATTTTTTTTTGTATTTTTAGTAGAGACGGGGTTTCACCGTGGTCTCGATCTCCTGACCTTGTGATCCGCCCGCCTCGGCCTCCCAAAGTGCTGGGATTACAGGCGTGAGCCACCGCGCCCGGCCTCAAAATTGTTGTCCCACCAGAACTTCTGTAGAATTGGTATTATTTCTTCAATGAATGTTTGGTAGAATTAACCAGTAAAGCCATGCCTGTGGCAGGGTTCTCTTTTGGAAGTTTGTGTAATATTATACTACTTCATGTGTAGAGTTAGGACTGCAATGATATGCTTTCAATTCCTGTCTCCTTGGGACTTTGATTGTTATAGATTTCATTTTTCACATGTTCTAAAACCCACTATATATTACCTATTATTTTTGCTTTTGACAATCAATTATCTTACACATTAATGTTGGGTGGATTGAATGCATGAATATGTGGAAAGTACTGGGAACAATGTCTGGCACATGGCAGTGTCCAATAGATGTTAGTTATTGTTAGCTGTTATATGTTTCTGATCTATTCTCATCAACTAATTCACCTATTCCTTTGCCAATACCATACCATTTTGATAGCTAGGAAAGGCTCAACTCACTATTCTTCTTTTTTATGGCTTTTGTCCTCCAAAACTTACTTCTCCATATAAAATTTAAAACATTTCACCACTTTCAAGAAAGGAAAAAAAAAGCAGCATTTATTTTAACAAATGATATTGGGACAAATTGGATATCCATAATTAAAAATATTAATCTCAAACTTTACTTCACAATCTACACAAAAATTAACAAAAATGGTTTGTTAACCTATAGGTAAAAGCAAAAACTGTAAAACTTCTAGAAGAAAATGTTGCAAAACTCTTCATGACTTTGGAGCTTATGAAACCCCAATAAGGATGAGAATATGCAAATAAACATGGAGCATCCTGTGGTGCCAGGGAGCAAGAAGCAGCTGCAAACCAAACCAAACAAAAAGCCACAGTGATGGGGGGTGACAAAAGGACACAGAGGCTAACTAAAGGAGCTCCAAGTGGACAAAGCTGGAAACTTTGAGTAACAAAGTAATTAACTAAATAATTAATAATTAAATATTTAAGTAAAATAGGTAATGAAATAATTAGCTAAATTTTTAAATAGTTCATCCCCTGAAGTATTGGATTATAAACCAAAGTATACAATAGATGTCCATAAGTCCATACTGATATAAATAAATGATTTAATAAATAAACACATGGGGAAGAACAGGCAAATCCTCCACACAGGAGAACTCCAAATAATTGAGGTAGCTATTCCCCTGCAAGGAGATAAAGTATAACTTCCCTTTTTTAAAGTATAGACTATAGGTAGTGACTTGCAAAAAGTACAGTAGAGAAGGAGGTGGGAAAATCACTTTATGGTGGAGAAACCTAATCAACACTGCCCCAGCCAGGTGACCAGGATTAATACCAGCAGTGATAAGCCATGTTGATGGTGTGTGCTCTAGACAGGATGGGATGGGAATGGCACTTTCCCTCTGTAATCGTCCTTACAAAAACATATAATTCCAGTCAGATCATAAGAAATACATCAGAAGAATTTTAGGAGAGGGCATCCTACAATATATCTGAACAGTATTCAAAGTGTCAAGGTCATCAAAAACAAGGCAAGTGTGAGAAACTGTTGCAGCCAAGAGGAGCCATGGCTAATTGTAATTGTAATGTGGTACCCTGGATGGGGTCTTGGGACAGAAAAGACATGTTAGGGCAAAACCAAGGAAATCAGGACCAAACATAGACTTTAATTAATAATGATGTATTATATTGATTAATGTATCAACAATTATTATTGCCATAATAATTATGACAAATGTACCACACTGTAAGATTCTAGGAACAGGGTAAATTTAGGGCAGATGAGAGCTTTCTGTGTTTTCTCCAACTTTTCTGTGAGTCTGGAACTACTCTAAAATAAAAACACTGATTTTTAAAAATCTATTAAGCACATCATTAGTCATCAAGCAAAGGCAAGTTAGAGCCTCAATGAGACACCACACCATAGACACCAGAGTGCCTTAGAGAAAATGAATCAACACCACCAAGAGTTGACAGGGAATGTGGAGCACCTAAAACCCTCATACATTTCAGGAAGGAATGTAAAATCCCACAATCAATTTGGAAAGCAATTTGATAATTTTTTAAAAATCTAAAAAAAGCTCTTGATATTTGACCCAAAAATTTCACTTGTAGATATTTACCCAAGTAAAATGAAAGCATATGTGTATGCAAAGTCTTGTACATGAGTGTTCTTAGCAGTTTTATTCACAATAGCCGCAAACTGGAAACAGCCCAATCTATGTGTCTGTCAGCTGGTAGTGACTGGATAAACAAACGGTGGTTTATTTGTGGAATGGAACACCACTCAGCAATGAAAATGAATGAATGACTCACGCATTCTGTAACATAGATAGACCTCAACAACATTTTATCAAGCAAGAGAAACCCAGCAGAAAAGAGGACATACTGTATGCTTCCATTTATGTGAAATTCTAGAACAGGCAAAAATAATCTATAGAGATAAGAAGCGGATCAGTGGTTTCCTGGGGCAGAGAATGGGAGAATGGGGCTGATGGCAAAGGGACACAAGGGAACTGTCCCAGTGATGAAATTATTCTTATGTTTATTGAGGAGACGGTTACCCATGTCTGCATGTCTACATGTTTATCAAACTCACCATATTGTGTGCTTCAAATGGATGCATTTTACTATGTGTAAATTGTACCTTAATAAAGATGAATTTTTTAAAGAACAAAAGCAACAACAAAAGTAAAAAATATTGAGAATCTAACTGGAATGGTATTATTTATACACCATTTTTTGTTGTTGTTTTTTGTTTTTGTTTTTTTGTTTTGTTTTGTTTTGTTTTTTTGAGACAAGGTGTCACTCTGTCCCAGACTGGAATGCAGCCATACAATCTCGGTTCACTGCAGTCTTGATCTACCAGGCTCAAGCAAGTCTCCCATCTCAGCTTTCCTAGCGACTGGGACCACAGGCAGGCACCACCCCACAAGGGTAATTTTTTTGTTGTTTGTTTGTTTGTTTTTGTAGAGATGGGGTCTTGCTATGTAGCCCGGACTGGTCTCAAACTGAAGTGATCCTCTCACCTCCATCTCCCAAAGTATTGAGATTACAGACATGAGCCACCATGCCTGGCCAGAATTTTTTAAACAACACGATGGGAGTAGAGTGTGGTGGCTTATGCCTGTAATCCCAATGATTTGGGAGGACAAGGCGGGAGAATTGCTTGAGGCCAGGAGTTTGAGATTAGCCCCAGCAACATAGCGAAACCTAAACTCCACAAAAAAATAAAAGCAAAAATAATGATAACTAGCCGGGCATGGTGGCTTGAGCCTATGGTCCCAGCTACTGGTAAGGTTGAGCGGGAAGGATCACTTGAGCCCAGGAGTTACAGACAAGCCTGGGCACGTAGTGAAACCTCATCTCTACAAAAAATACAAAAATTA
The DNA here is from genome assembly GCF_003255815.1 of Theropithecus gelada. Classification (NCBI taxonomy): domain Eukaryota; kingdom Metazoa; phylum Chordata; class Mammalia; order Primates; family Cercopithecidae; genus Theropithecus; species Theropithecus gelada. Next base: position 87,887,916 of record NC_037685.1, read on the forward strand.
GCCCAGTGTGGTGGCACGCATCTGTACTACAGCGACTTGGGAGGTTGAGACAGGAGAATCGCTTGAACCGAGTAGTTGCAGTGAGCCATGATTGCACCACTGCACTCCAGCCTGGGCTACAGAGCGAGAATCCCTCTGTCTAAAGAACAAGCATGCAAACCAACGAACTAAACCACTGTGGGTTCCCCTCCGGTGTCCTGGTGTGTTTCCTGCTGTCTTCCTCCTCCCGTGTGTGCACTCACAGCAATAAACGCCAGTGGTGTGTGTCTCACACGCATCTCCAGCCCCATCGCCATCTCTCTGAGCTCGACTCTTTTTACAAAAGGCCACTTGACATCTTCACTTGGCAGCTCAAAAGCTCCTTCAACCCAGTGTGCGCAAGCCAAACTCTGTATCTTCCCATTGAGAGCATGTTATTTAAGATCTTGCTTGTCTGAAACATCTTGCTTGATTCTACCCTCCCTGATTCTTTTTTTTTTTTTTTTTGGAGACGGAGTCTCGCTCTGTCGCGCAGGCTGGAGTGCAGTGGCTCACTGCAAGTTCCGCCTCCAGGGTTTACGACATTCTCCTGCCTCAGTCTCCCGAGTAGCTGGGACTACAGGCACCCGCCACCTCGCCCGGCTAGTTTTTTTGTGTGAGTATTTTTAGTAGAAACGGGGTTTCACCGTGTTAGCCAGGATGGTCTCCATCTCCTGACCTCGTGATCCGCCCGTCTCAGCCTCCCAGAGTGCTGGGATTACAGGCTTGAGCCACCGCGCCCGGCCCCTCCCTGATTCTTCAGTGAAACTTTGGTTGGATATGAAATTTTAGGTGGGAAATCCATTTCCCTTGAAATTTTGAAGACATTTTCTGTTATTTTCTAGATTTAACTGCTGCTTTTGAGACGTCTGATTTTTGCGACATGTTGAATCCTAGCCCTTTGCATGTGACTTTTCCTTTCTTTCTCTTTCTCCCTCTCTCTGGACTCTTTTAGAATCTTCTCTTTGTCACCAGCACTCTGAAATTTTACAGTGATAGTGCTATTGAACTCCAGCCTGGGTGACAAGAGCAAAACTTTGACTCAAATAAAAAAAACAAAACAAACAAACAAAAAAAGGTGAACTCAATAAAAAAAGTAAAAGCTTAGAACAGAAACTTCACAAAAGTATATGGGTGTGGTCAGTGGGCACATGAAACTCCAATAAGGATGACAATATGCAAATAAACATGGAGCATCCTGTGGTGCCAAGGAGCAAGGAGCAGCCCGAAATGAAACTAAACCAAAAGCCACAGTGATGGGGGGTGACAAAAGGACACAGAGGTCAACTAAAGGAGCTCCCAATGGCCAAAGCTGGAAACTTTGAGTAACAAAATAATTAACTAAATATTTAATAATTAAATAGTTAAGTAAAATATTTAACAAAATAATTAGTTAAATTATTAAATAATTCATCCCCTGAAGTATTGGATTATAAACCAAAGTATACAATAGATGTCCATAAGTCCATGCTGATATAAATAAATGATTAAATAAATAAACACATGGGGAAGATTAGGAAAATCCTCCACATGGGAGAACTCCAAATAATTTAGGTAGCTATTCCCCTGCAACGAGATAAAGCATAACTTCCCTTTCTAAAAGTATAGACTATTGGTAGGACTTCCAAAAAGTACAGTAGAGAAGGAGGTGGGAAAATCACTTTACGGTGGAGAAACCTAATCAACACTACCCCAACCAGGTGACAGGGACTAATAGCAGCAGTGAGAAGCCATGTTGACGGTGTGTGTTCTAGACAGGATGGGATGGGAATGGCACTTTCCCTCTGCAATCTTCCTTACAAAAACGTAGAATTCCAGTAAGATCATAAGGAATACATCAGACAAATTTCAGGAGAGGACATCCTACAATATATCAGACCAGTATTCAAAGTGTCAAGGTCATCAAAAACAAGGCAAGTGTGAGAAACTGTTGCAGCCAAGAGGAGCCATCACTAATTGTAAATTGGTACCCTAGATGGGGTCGTGGGACAGAACAGGTATGTTAAGTCAAACTCAAGGAAATCAGGACCAAACATAGACTTTAGTCCCTAATGATGTATTATATTGATTAATGTATCAGCAATTATTATTGCCATAATAATTATGACAGATGTACCACACCATAAGATTCTAGGAACAGGGTAAATTTAGGGCAGATGAGGACTTTCTATGTTTTCTCCAACTTTTCTGTGAGTCTGAAANAGAGCTGAGACCTACAAGGAAAGCAGAATTTAGGGTGACGATAGACTGCCTGGCAGCATGGATGACTATGGAAAGCAATGGTGCAATATCCTCACAGCTTCGAGAGGAAAATCTCTCTGAATCTAGTGTTCTATGAGCAATCAAAGAAATTGTTAGGGAGAGAAGGCGCCAGGCGGTGTCAGCTCAAGGGCCAGGCCACTTGAAGGGAGAAATGGCATACAGAATAAGGCAGAATCCTACTCAGACTGGACCTGAAGTCTGAGCCTCCCCTGAACTGAGAGTACACAACTTATAATGGACAAGCTTCTAAACCCCCTTTCTGTAATAGATGATTTGAATGGACCTGTTATGTACAGTGAAAGTACACGTCATGTGTTTTAGCCAGGAAAAAGCCAAACCAGACATCCTGGAAGAAGTGGGATGCAACAAGAGTCAGTAAGCAAGTAAATTAGGAAACTGTATTATTAAGTCTAGATAACTATGATTCTGGAAGAAACATGGATGACCTGGAAGTAAAATTCCAGAAGACTTTGACATAGACATGTGGGGCATGAGAAAATTCAGAAGGAGCTAGAAGTTACTGAAGTTCTTATCTAGAGCCTGGAAATGATATAGTGGCTGAATATAAGAGCAATGAAACTCTAGACTCTGACACATTTTTAAGTCTCAATGTGGGTAACCACTGGGAACCACTACATGAATTGGAATAGAATCTAAAATTCCAAACAGATTGAGGAAAAACGGGATCAAAGAACATTTGATGAATCAAACAGAAGGTGTGTGTGGGGGGGAGAGGGGTTGATAGAAACAAGGAGAGTGCATGACTCACTGAAAATGCTAAATAAGGAATCAGTAAATTGATGGCAGTGTCCTTGGCTTCCTCCTGGTTTTAATGGGAATATTTTAAATGTTTCACCATTAACCAAAATGTTTGCTGTAAGTTTCTCATAGATGTTTAAGTTGAGGTAGTTCCCATCTTTTCAGGGTTTGATAAATGGTGTATTATGAATTGGATTTTGTATTTCATTAAGTATGCTTTTATTAGCTGATTTTCACTCATTTGTAAATATCCAAGTAAAATAAAGATAAATTTTTACATCAAAGATTTTTTTCTTGTGTATTCAATCCTTTTAAATAAACCCTTCTGTTAGACTTATTTTATACTTTAGTTCTTTTACTAAAAGTTTGCAAATTACAAATATAAAATGTGTTTACTAAAACTACAAAAAAGGTGGAAATATAATGTCTACTGTCTCTGTTCTGCATTCCTATTGTATCTTCCCCAGAATCACACAGGTCTATACAAACAAAAGTGTACATTAAGAGCATCATGTGTGCCTTGATTTTACAAACACTTGGCATGCCATCTGCCAGGGGTCATGCTGAAGTGACTGAAGGGTCCAGGCAGGTAATGCAGGTGTGGTCAGGACCAGCAGCTCTGTGGAGCCCATGCCTCTCCAAAAAAGGCATAGGCGACTCCGTATTGAAGCATGGCATGGATCACAATGAGCACTGTGCAGTGGGAGCTGCTTCTTGGTGTCTGTCATCCATAAGCCAGAAAAGACCCTCACATGCATCCTACACACATGTGCCACTCTTCTTGCTGTATATCTGTCTGAAAGATGCACAAGCTTTAGGTTGTACAGGTGATGGTCTGCTGATAGGCTGCTTCCAGGATGTTTCTACCACCAAAATGCTTCATTAAACATTTGTACATGGAGTAAGACAGGATCTCATTCAGTTACCCAGGCTGGAGTGCAGCGGTGCAATCATAGGTCGCTGCAGCCTGTACCTCTTGAGCTCAGGTGGTCTTCCCCCATCATCCTGCTAAGTAGCTGGGACTACAGGCAGACACCAAGACCCCTTGGTAATTTCTCTTGGTTTATATATGTATGTATTTATTTTGAAACAGAGTTTTAATCTTTCACCCAGGCTGGAGTGCACCGGCTTCAGCTCACTGAAACCTCTGCTCCCCAGGTTGAAGTGATTCTTGTTCCTCAGCCTCCCAAGTAGCTGGGACCAGAGTCCTGTGCCACCATGCCTGACTAATTTTGTATTTTTAGTAGAGATGGAGTTTCACCATGTTGGCCAACTGGTCTCAAACTCCTGACCTCAACTGATCTGCCCACCTCAGCCTCCTAAAGTGCTGGAATTACAGGCATGAGTCAACATGCCCAGTCAATTGAGGTTTTGTTATGTTGTGCAGGCTGGTCTTGAACTTGTGAGCTCAAACCATCTGCCCACATTGGCCTCCTGAAGTGCTGGGATTATAGGTGTGAACCACCACACCTGGCCTTTTTTGTAAGAAAACTTTGTGAAATAAATTCTCAAAGTGAGATTCCTACACCAATTGGTATGGCCATATTTTATTTTATTTATTTACTCTTAATTTAATATTTAAGTTAAATTAGGATCCAGCGTGTGTTGTTCCCCTCTATGTGTCCATGTGTGTTCACTGTTTAACTCCCACTTGTCAGTGACAGCATTGTGGTATTTGGTTTTCTGTTTCCATGTTAGTTTGTTAAGGATAGGGGCCTCCAGCTCCATCTGTGTTCCTGCAAAGCACATGATCTTGTTCTTGTCATGTCTATGTAGTATTTCACGCTGTATACATTGATGGGTATTTCAGTTGATTTCATGTCTTTGCCATTGTGAACAGTGCTGCAATGAACATACTCATGCATGTGTCTTTATAATTGATTTATATCCCTTTGGGTATATACCCAATCATGGGATTGTTGGGTGGAGCCATATTTTATTTTAATAGATACTAAGAAATTGTATTCAGATTAGGTGGCATCAACACCAATTCCAACAAGCAGTGATAAGGGCACCTCTTTTCCCCACTGTCTCCCCAGCAGTAAATGTTGGGATGCTGTAATTTTTTTCCAGTCTCTTGGATAAAAATGTTATCTCATTGTTGCTCTAATTTGAGTTTTCTCCTACTAATGAAGTTCGGTATCTTTTTGTGGATTTATTGGACACTATTATAATCTTTTTCTGTTAATTGTTAATATATCATTTTTGCACAGTTTTTCTGTTGGAATGCATATCTTCTGTTTATCAATTTGTAGGAACTCATGTGAAAAGTGCATAAGTTCTGTAGGTGTTTTCCTCATTCCAGCCTTTCTCTTTTGGCTTGGCGTGGGCTGTGTGTGGCCTGCCTGTGTGCCCAGCCTCAGTTCATACCAGATTCCTTCCTTTGGCCCTGCCCTCTAGGTTGGTTTTCGGATTCCTGGCCTGGGCTCTGCTCCTTCCACGTGACAGCCAGAGGGCCACGTCTGCCATACAGGTGGCCCACCTTGCACAGAAGTGTGGAAAATGATTTTCTAGTCATTTCAAGATCACCCTCAGTCATTTCATGATTTGATCATAGTTTATGATACACTTGGCCAATTCACGACTTCACGGCTAGCTCAGTGCTCCTGTGCTCCTTTTTCTTTGGGGGGTGGGGGGTCATCCACATTCTTAGAAGGGCTTGCCAAGATGCATGCATCAGGAGGCTCTTCCTGTCCTAGGAAGACATTGGCCGTCTAGATCCCCTGCTGAGAGATCTTTCTCCTTCTATTCATGTCACACTGTGTCCTCTGATCTTCTTCCAGATGACTCGAGTCTTTCCAGAAGTACTTAGATGACCCTCCTGCCATCAGGTGCATGGGGACCCCCTGTCTGCTTCAGGCCCCTTTTCCAACATGCCCCCCAAATCCATTTACCTCCACTCTTTACTCACAGATGTTAGGATTCTAGCTCACGATCCATTGTTCTGCTTTTCTTTGCTCTGTCATTTCCCTCCCAGTTCTACCCACTCTGGGCTGGAGGGGAAAGTCCCACGCCCCTCTCAAGAGCCTCTGTCCACATCCAACAATCCAACTCTTTCCCTGACTCCCTTCCTCCCTCTAGCTCACAGGGTCTCACCGTGTCCTGCAAGTGGGGGACTACTGCCCAGATGGTCAAAGATCTTTTTATGCCTATTCTCTGTAGTAAAACTTTCTCCCCAGAATGTGCTTTGGGACTTTGGATTCTGATAATCAAAAACTAGGATTTTAAGACTCAATTTTTTTTTCAACTATTTGATTTCAAGAATATATTTTGAAAGTGTTTTTAAAAACTACATACCCAAGCAGCACAGAATTATTTCATTATTTTTGAATTTAAAGTGGTGTCATAGCCTTGCCCCACTGTTGGACTGCGAGTGTAGAATGCTATTAATGGCTCCAGAGCACTGGGAGAATGAAGAGGGGGTAACAAGTGGGATCACATTTTGTGGCTCATGACAGAAAACAAAGGTAAAACTGGCTGAAAAAACCTAAGTTTATTTCTCTCTCACATGGAAGAAGCTCTCTGATTTGTAGTCTAGGTCTTATATGCAGCTTTAGGGTCTTTCATCTTGGTACTACATTTTAAGATGTGGCTTCCAGACTCACAGTCACCTCACAGTCCAAAATAGCTGTTGGAGCTGCAGACATCATGCCCTAGTTCTGAGAAGCAGGAAGTAGAGGAAGAAAAGACAAAAAACATAGGAGTAAACTCTGAGTCATCACCCTTAGAACAGCCCTCCTGGAAGTCTAGCTTTTATACTCTTTCCCTTCTAGCTTAGCGGCCCAAACTGTTACATGGTCATGATATAAGAGTTAAGAAAAAATTAAAACTTTATTTAGGCGGAATTGAGGGTAAGTTTTCCTTTTAATGAATGGTTTCCTCAGTAAGGTTTCCTTTTAATGAAAAGCAGGCCCCAAATTGTGTTTTCTAACAAAGAGCAGCCTGTAAAATCGAGCTGCAGACATAGCAAGCTGGAAGCTTGCACAGGTGAATGCCGGCAGTGGTGCCAATAGAAAAAGGCTACCTGGGACTAGGCACGTTCAAAAATGCAGCTCTATCTTCTCTTCTCTTTGCCAACCATGTGTACAGTAAGAAGCAGAAAACATGGATTTGGCCAAGTGGAAAACCTATTTACATAATAAGATTAGGGTGGGGTGGCCAGTCTTCCCCTCACACTATATAAATGTCACACCGTGTCCAAACAATCTGTGGGCCCTACGTAAATCAGACACTTCCTCCTCAAGCCTGCATATAAAATCTGGTGCAGTCTGCCGCAGGCCAGCTTTTCCCTTTCAGATGTCCCTCTCTCTTGCAAGACAGAGAGCTGTTCCCCTTTCTCTTTCTTTTGTCGATTGTAACTCCACTCTTAAACTCACTCCTTGTGTGTGTGTCCGTGTCCTTAATCTTCTTGGCGTGAGATGACAAATCCTGGGTATTTACACCAGACAACGATGTTGCTTTCAGTCATACCTGCTGCAAGGGAGAAAAGGAAACAAAAACTACTAGCTGCCCCATTGTTGTTCCAAGTATTATAAGGGTCTGTCTTAAGGAAGAAGTGCAGAGTGGATACAAGGTAGCAAACAGCAATCCCCAATATGACAGCAAATTAGATTACAGGGAAAATAAATATCTGTTAATACTTTAAACAAATATTCCACCACAAATCATTTTTGTCAGGCACCCAACTGTTAGTGATATTTTGAATAGAAGTGGGTTTGTTGAACATTTAATTTAAGGAAAATATATTTTTACAATGCTTACCCAAAACTAAGGTATCCAAAGAAACATGTCTCCATTTATTCATTTGTGGAGAAAGGAGGGGCATATCCATTTTGGGGAGAGGGTTAGTTCCTCAATGACTTTCTCAGTTTTATTGGAATTGAGCACATTATTATGAGTCTGTTTGGATGTATGTTTAGTCCTGAGTCAATTCTGTCCCCAATGCTGCTTCCAGGCTGCTACCCCTCTGCCATCTTGTTGAGTGGATCTCAACTTTGCATATCCATGGGAATCAGCTGGGAAGCTCAGAGGTGGAGAATGGCCAATTTATTTCAAACCACTTCAGAGGGGTGGATTTTATCAGTTTAGGGTGTGGCCTGGGTAGCAAGGTGTTCAAAATCTCTCTAGATGACTTGCACTCATGACCAAGGTTGACAATCACAGCTCTGGTTTCAAAACTCCACTCCCCTGTACCAAGAGAAAGAAGTCCCGTCATAGAAACAGGCCGCTGGGGACCAGGGAAGCAGTGTCAGTTCATGCTCCTCAAATCCAGGGAATGGATGCCCTGGGCACTAGGACATTTTTTTGCCCCACCCCTGCCCCCGAGGAGCAATAATCATTGTGACAGAGCTGAGTTCATTGGAATAAAAGACCATGATGCTGTCAATCCTCACCCTGCTATGACTATCTTTAAACTTGACTACTACTTCTTACAGCTTTCTTTCAGAAAGAGAATCTGTCCACTGACATAAACATCTAATGTGCTTGATAGTCGTGTGTGGTTTTTTTTTTTTTTTTTTTGAGACAGAGTCTTGCTCTGTCACCCAGACTGGAGTCCAGTGGCACAATCTCGGCTCACTGCAAGCTCTGCCTCCTGGGTTCACGCCATGCCTCAGCCTCAACCTCCTGAGTAGCTAGGGCTACAGGCGCCCACCACCATGCCTGGCTTTTTTTTTTTTTTTGTATTTTTAGTAGAGACAGGGTTTCCCCATGTTAGCCAGGAAAGTCTCGATCTCCTGACCTCATAATCTGCCTACCTCGGCCTCCCAAGTGCTGGGATTACAGGCATGAGCCACTGTGCCTGGCCGATGGTTATGTTTTAAATTATAAATTAATAAACATGTTTTGGTTTAGAAAAAAAAAAATTCTTCAAGGCTCATGTCGCTCTGCCCTGCCATTAGCCAATTTGTTCCGTGTTTTTCTCACCATCTTCCTCCTCACTCCACATCTTGCCACCACATTGGGTGACCTGTTATCTCCACCTGGTCTCTGCCAGACCCAGATCACTCAATCCAGCACATAGAAAACTCTGCCTCCTGACAATGATGGAGGGATGAACTTACTTCAGGAAAGTTCAACGGGTCCCTATAAGACCTCATGTGACTTGACTTCTCAGCAACCTTGAACACACTGTCCATTTCTGCCGTCTTGAGTTTTTCCTCCCATGGAGTCTGAAGTTCACCCTCCTCTGTTTCCCTTTTATTTTTGAAGCTGCTCTTTCACATCTACGTTGGAGTTTTCCCTTAAATATTGGTGTGTGTTGGGATTCCATCTTGGGCCCCTTCCTTTGCTTGTAATTACTCACACCATCTCTTGGTAGCCACATCGACACACTAGCTTCCCTCACTCCCTATAGATGGAACCAAGCACTGTCTCTGCAGTGACATCTCACAGATCACTCTCATTTATAACTGCACTCAAAATATCACACCCTTGCACATGCTGCAAATTTCACCTACCCTTGGCCTTCCACAGGCGCCTCAACCACGGTGAACTTCTGGGTCTTTATCTTTCTGTCTGGTCTGTATCGCCTCCCCTGTCATCCACAGCAGTGAACAGTTACATGGTTCACCCAGAAGCCCAGGGAAAAACCTGGATTCTCCTCTTCTCCCTATCTTCCAAGCCCAACAGTCAATCTCTAGGTTCTCACACTTTTACCCTCTAGATTCCCAACTAGTGCACACCTGTTTTCTTGGCCTTATAGCGGCTCCCCCAAAAGGCCACTGTCAACTCCCCTTCTTAAGGAGGTGTTTCTGCTTACCAATGACCACCCCCAGCCTTTGCCACTTGCGGTCCACATTTTTACCTTTCAACTAGAGTTGGTCACCCCATTTGCTGCTAAAATTCTTCACCACTTCCCCTTGCTTCGGGATCTGAATCACCTCTGTTCCCACCACTTGCTGGTCTCATCCCTTGTCACATCCCATCCTGCTATCCATCCTCCACTGCCTCTGTGGCTGATGGCAAATTCTTGTCCTGTGTGCAGGAAGAATAAGGTATACAGACAAGTGGAGGGTGAGCAAGATGAAGAGGAGCTTTTCTGCATGTTAGAACAGCTCAGAGGAGATCTACAGTGAGTAGATCCTCTCTGTAGGCAGGCCATTCCATTGAGTGTTAAGGTCCAGAAGAGAGGACGTCTGGAGTGGGTAACTCCTCTCTGCTGGCAGGTCATCCCAGTGAGTGTTCAGCTCTCAGCAGAGGGAGGCCCTGGAGAGGATAGTTTCTCTCAGCAACTGGTTATCCCAATGTCTGCTGCTCTCAGCAGAGAGGAGGCCCTGGAGAGGGTGGTTCCTCTCTCCAGGCAGGTTGTTCAAATGTCTGCAGCATTCAGCAGAGAGGAGGATCTGGAGAGGGTAGCTCCTCTCTGTCCCTGGCCATACCATCATCTGCTCAGCTCTGGCTGAGCCCAGGGATTTTATGAGCCTTAGAGAGAAGAAAGTGTGTGCCAATTGTTCCATGGGCGGCCATGGGTGGGCCTGAAAAAGGCACCACACATTCCCCCTCTGGTCCATAGGACTGGCAGCCTGGACCCCAGCCTTCAGTCTCTCCCTGGCTTGAAGGTGGGGCCTCACTGGGGACCCTCTCTCTTCCATCCAGAAATCTCTCTGCCTCCTGCTGCCATTCATGGCTCCCAGATTCAGCCCTGACTTTGCTCTGAGATCGAAGTAGATGCCAATAGCAGGGAGAAGCCAGTCAGCAGGAGAAGGCACTTCTGAGCTTGTGAGGGCAGGGGGCACCTTTCCAGGCACCCAAGAGTGCAAGAATGCCTGAGTCTGAAGCCAAGGTTTGGGCAGCTGCAACTGCACCTGGGGTGGGTTGGGGCTCCTGCCTACTCCACGGAGTGGGAGTCCTGGGTTTGCAGCTATGGTTTGGGTGGCTGCAGCTCTGCCCAGGAGGGTGGGGCTTCTGTCTGCTTCTGGCCTCCCAAGAGCACAGGGAGGCTGGGATCTGCAGCCATAACTTGGGTGACTACAGCCCTGCCCAGGAGGGCAGTGATCCTGCCCACACCATAGAGTTGGAGGCACAGATCTTCACCTGAATTTGGGTGGCTGCTGTGGCACCCAGGGAGCTCCTGCCCCAACTCAGAGGGATGGGGCTTCCACTTGTCCCCAGCCCCCACCAACTGCATGGAGCATGCAACCCCAGCCACACTTTCCTGCTACAGCCAGCATGATAGCAATGGCAGGTTATCTGGAGTGTCTGCTGCCAACCCCCACCTCTGAGGTGGTACATCTAACTGCTGTTAGGATAGGGCTGATGAACACTCTTTACTGCTTCATGCTGACAGGGGGTATTGTTTGGGGGAAAATGACAGTTAGATCTCTCTCAGAGGCATATCCAAGGGTCCCAGGTAAAAAGGGAGCCAATCATTCAAGGCTCCAGTGTTGCATGATTGCTTGAAGTTTCATGGTTTCTAGGCAAGAAGAAACACATTTTACAAGGAGGTTAAAGTTTGCAATGGGCTACAGCTGTTTCACTCTGGTGGAAGAAATTGAATCTTGGATGCAGGCAATTAAACTTTAAGAGAGAGATAGATGTTTAGGCGAGTATTTAATACCTTGGGAAGGGGTCTTTGACAAAGATGCCTTATGGTGAGGAACAGAACAAAGGTGAGAATAGGAAGCATAGGATATCAATGGAGTGTTAATTATTAGTATTTATCTTTTTAAAATTTTAGCTTGGTGTCACTGATTTTTTCATGTCTATACTTCAGGTGCTCTCATGAGCTAATGGAACCAATTTTTTCAGTTCCCCAGGCCTTAACTAGGGTATAATGAATCCAAGAATTTATTCCAGTGACCTTCACTGCCGTAGGAGTAGGAAGAAGTATGGTGTAAAATCTCTCCTATTCCTGGCCTAGAGAAAGAGAAAGTGAAGGAAGTGTCATTACCAGTACTAAGTCTGCTGGGTTCAATAGAGTGACGAAGTTCATGGGATTGAGAGTCCAAAATTTGTTTCAGTTCTTGTTGGAAACAGACCAAAGAAATGATCTGTTTAATTAAATCAAAAGTATCTTAGTATAGCAAGAAATCACTGGTGAGAAAAGGCCATCCATACATCATTTCAAAAGGACTTAAACCCAGTTTCATAGGGTTGTTGCTAACACATGTAAAGCTATGAGGAGAAGAGTAATCCAGGAGAGATTAGTCTCTTGAGACACTTTTCTAAGGTGCCTTTTAATGATAACATTTGTCTTTTTTAAATTTTTTTTTTAATTTTTTTTTTACTTTCCCTGAGGATTATGGTCTCCAAGCACATTGAAGATGGTATTGTATGCCTAGTGCCCTTGAGAAACCCTGGGTGACAGTTGCCTTGAACAAGGGGCCATTATCACTGCGATCACTCTGGGGGTACTTAAGAAGTCCAAAGTTAGGAATTATCTCAATAATTAGTACTTTTGTCACCTCAGAGGCTTTCTCTCTCCAGCATGAAATTGCTTCTACCCAGTTAGTGAAGGTATCTACCCATACTAGGAGGTACTGGATGCCCCTTGTTTTGGCATATGAGTGAAATCCATTTGCCGTTCTTCCTCATTAACCCCTCATTTTGTGTGTGTGTGTTCCAGGGGAAAAGAAGCCGTCGATTGAGGGATTATTTTTAAGGCAAGTCTTACAAGAATTAATGGCCTGTTTGACCATTTTTAGCAAATTTTTGCCTGAGAACAACCTTTGAGCCATATAATAGATTTTATCTTTACCTAGTTGGAAGGCATGGTGAAGGATTTTAAGAACTTTCCATTGGCTGGAAGCTGGTAAATGAAGTTTGCCATCCTCTGATTGCAGTCATGCTGAGGACTGAAGGGTATATCCCCAAGAGGTAGCCCATTTATCTCCACAGAAGAATACTGAGGTTTTATTTCTTTTAAGCCCTCTGAGATCTGAGGGGGCTCTACTGGTTCAGAAGTCTGGGGCCCTCTCATTACAGACTTAGCTGTTTGGTCTGCCAATATATTTTCCTCAGCTATTGTATGTGGCCTTAATAACATGTTAATGACACTTCCCATGGAAGGAAGACTGACGATAATAATTTGTTGATTTCCCAATGATATTAACGGGAGACCCACTGGCTGTGAAGAAGTCCTTCTCTTTCCAGATAGTGGCATGGGCATGGAGGACTTGGTAAAGGCATGAGTAAACAAGAGGTCTCCCCAACTACGACTAAGAGGTTGGGGTTAAAGTTTTTCCTGAGACTCTCCTCATGGTCATGCTAAGAGAGGAGGGAAAGCCTGGATCAGAGAGGAGAGCTGTATGGCCTAATCCAATGTCCAGGAGGAGGTCTACTTTCCTCCCTTTGACTTCCAGAATCACCCGGGGCTTCTGGATGGTAAAGGTAGTCTGGACCACTGGAGCTGGGGAGAGGAGCCCCAGGACCCATCAATCCTGCCAGACCATTTGAGAGACTGGCTCTAGACCCAGTGATCTCTGTTTCTGGGTACAGTACACCCTCCAGTGGTCCCCATTATAAATTGGACAGGGTCAAAGTGGCTTTCTCCTGCTGTTCAGACAGTCCTTCATAAAGTGCTCTGGCTTGCTACATTTGTAGTAGCTAACCCCTGCAGGGGTTATTAGAGCCTCTGCCTTTTGCTTGTATCTTCTTTCTTTTTTTTGAACTTCCTCCTAGTTCCTATATTAAAGACCAAGGTGGCTACTTTCAGGAAGTTCTCCAAAGTACTATTTGGTTCTATAACCTGTTTCTGTAGCTTCCCCTGATATCAGGAGCTACCTGTGTGATAAACTTATCTTTTAGGATTAGCTGTCCCTTGACTGAATCAGCAGATAGAGAGGTATGTTTTACCAAGGCCCCTCTTAGCCTCTCAAGGAAAACAATGGGATTCTCATCTAATCCCTGGCCTATTATGGATGGCTTGAAGTAATTGAAAGACTTAATCCTGGTCCTCCATAAGATCTCCAGTGTACATACCTGAAAGTGTTTCTTCCTCCATTCTCCCATTTCATCATTGGGGTCTCATTTAGGGTCCACCAATGATACTGATATTCTTCCAGTCAGATAAGTTTCATCCCCTTTCCTTGCCCTTTATGAGATGCAAAAAGTCATCCCCAAAATTATCTGCTGTTTTTAGAGTGGCCTTTCAGCAGGGTTTCGGGTTTGATTCACAAGCAACATGACATCATTTCAGGAGAGTTCAAAGACTTGAGTTAAATTCAGGAAAGCCTCTATATACACCTGTCAGGATTATCTGCAAACTTGCCAAGATCCCCCTTAATTTTCCTTAAGACCTGTAGAGAAAAGGGGACTTGGACCTTAATGGGACCATATTACCAGACATCTGTTGGAGGGGCAGGAGTGACACTTAGACCTGCCTAAAATACAGGTTTTTAGGATGAGGCAAACTTGGAAGAAAACCTGGATAGAGAGAAGTTAGAGGCAGTTGATTCCTTAACTGGAGGTACCTCTGGGGTTTGCTTCCCTAATTCCCTGAGATTGCCCCTTGCAGCCTCTCCTGAGGTGGACATTAGGAGGACTGAATCAATTCTACAATGTTGGCAAAACTCTGGACTACCCTGCAAGACAAAGAAGGGTTGCACAAATGAGGCCTTAGGCCACTTGCCCTCCCATTTCCAGAAAAGGTACAGCTACAGAATGGTATTTAAAAAAATGCTTCCTTCCTGAGGTTAAGCTTCTCCTTCCTGCATAACACAATTCGGCCACACCTTTGTGCAAAGGAATATGAGGCACTTTTTCTTCAGAGTCTGAGGGTCAAAGTAGTCACAGTGATTCAGGATATACTCTAGAGGAGTGCAGGCTGAAGAATGTTGGTTACCCATCTGGAAAAGAGGACAGAGGAGGAAAAAGTTTTCTTCCTCTCTCTTTCTAGTCTGAGGGTCAAAGGGGGCCCAGTGATTCAGGATGCACTCAAGAGGAGTCAGGTTGAAGATGGTTGGTTACCCACCTGGAAAGAAGGAAAAAGGCATCCTTTTGTTATTTTATCTTTCCAGTGAATACCTGGGGTACATAAGGAAGATAAAAAAATGGCATCCTTTTTTTCTTCCAACCTTATATTCCTGAGTCCTGGTGATCTGTGCTGGTGCCAACCATGGGTGCAAGTGTGGCCTTCACCCATGAAGCAGGAAGCCATAGCTGGCAGGAATATTCACACTTACCTGAGCTGTGCCTAAGCCTTCCACTGTCAATAACCTTTAAGTTATCTAGACGGTATCTAAGCCATGAATGTGAGCATGACCTCCCTCCATGAAGCAGAAGAGTCTAATCAGCAGGAATTAGTCATGCTCACCTGTGCTGTCCTCCTAGACTTATGCTGTCTTTTGCCTTTGTATCTCTCAGATCTAGTTTTCCTTTCTAGGGCCTCAAACTGAAGCTTGGGAAAAAAAGGTGTCTGAGGAAGGCGTATGAACCTATTGAATTAGTCCCAGGTGGCCCTCATCAAATTGCAGCCAGGAACGAGCAGGGCAGCCCTTCCGTTGCTTCCCTTTCACAAGCAGGCAAAGCTGTGGGACCAGGTCCTCCTCAACCAAGGGAGAGAAAGGGAGTCCCTGGAATGGGGGATCTGGCCTAACAATGTGCCTCCCAAAAGGACAACTTAAGTGCAGGGGAGGGGAAGGTGCTTAGGGAAAAAGGCCTCTTTCCCTATGCATGTGGGTTCCTCCAACAGGGGAAGGAAAACTCAATTGTTATATTCTCCTTGATTCTAAGAGTAGACAGACACCACATTGTTCTCATTTGCACTCCTGATGACTAAGCCAAATGCTCATTCTACCCAATAATATTTCTGTAGTTTACAACATTATATACATTTAACATTGTATATAAATAAGAGATAGGAACCATGATAGACATGAAAATAAGAAAGAAAGAACAATAGGAAAGACTGGAGGTCCTAGTACTGACACCCTAATGGTCAGTCAGGGACTAAAGTTTGTCCAGGGACCTTTGGAAAACTATGAGGTGTAGCCTCGGCCAGATACCCTCAGCTTCCCCCGGACCTTCTTCTGGCTCCATGTGACAGCTAGACCTTCATGAAGGGAAACTGGGTTGGAACAAAGCCAACATACCCAACATCCAAGAGTGATGGGGGTTTGCCATTATCCTCCCCAGCAAGCCTGTCCTGTGTATCCTAAGTCAGGGAGCTGCTCCCTCTCTTCCTCTTTTCCTCTTTCTCTTTCTCCCTCTCCTCTTCTATCCTATCTTTTAATCTAATATTCCTCTACCTAAACATTCAGTATCAAAATTCTTCAAGTATTTATTTTAGGCTCAGTAAAATTAAACAGTCCAGATAGTAATTATTTTAGGCTTTGCAGGCCATATGGTTTCTGAGGAAACTACTCAATTTAGTCTTTATAACAAAAATAGCGGTATATATTATAGAAATTAATGGCATGGCTGTGTTCCAATAAAACTGCATTTACAAAAACAGACAGCACCCAGATTTGGCCAGCAAGTTGTAGTTTGCCAATCCCCATTTTAGGCTCTCTCTCTCTCTCTCTCTTTCTCCTCTCTTTCTCTCTCATTTGTAAGTTATGATATCTTTCCCATATGTTAAAATACATATGAACTCTGACCACCACTTAACAATATACATTGAGTCCAAAACTCTTCTGAGCTCTAGTCCTGTTTCCAATCAAACATTTGGTATTTTTCCACACAGATGTATCAATGGACCTCAGACAAAATATATCACAACTGCAATGTATGATTTTTTTTTTAAATCAATTTTCTCTTCTTTCAACTTCCCAATATAAATATGTGGTGATATCATCCAGCTGTTATTGAAAATAAAGTACAGGCTCCTTTGGCTCTTCTCTCTTCATGAAGCACCTCTGAATTACCAAGGTATATTGATTTAACATTAAAATGTATCTCAAATTCGTCCAATTTTCTCCATTGCAATTGTGATTTCTCTAATTTAATCTACAATTATATCTTGCCTGTAATGCCTCCTATTTGTCTCTTCACTCTTAATACACTACCTATTATTCTATTCTCCTGAAGTTAAGTTATACTCACAAAGTGGAAGGAAGTAAATTCAAATCATCTTCCTTCTTAAAATTATTTGATCTTAGTACAAAATACAAACAAATTTCCACCTGTCACCTACAAGTTCTGTCATGATCTGGAAATTTTGTAGTCTCTTCCTGTGTCAGTCTTATGCCACTCATTAATTCACATCCGTGTTATCTTACTAGCTTACTTTCAGGTGATTTAATCCATTAAACTTTTTTTCTTACTTCTGAGATGAAAACATATAATGCTTCTTCAAACTGCAATATCCTTCACTGATCTTTTCTGATAACTTTCTATTTATCCTTCAGATCTCACATTATATACAGATTTCTCAATCATGCATTCCAAGAGCCTCAATCCAAAGTTCGTATCCCTGTTGTAATTTTCATATTGTTTATATTTTCCTTAGATAAATTGCAACAGTTTGTTATTATTTTTCATTTGATATGTGTTTAATTTCTTTCTCTTCTTACAGTGTAAGCTGTAGCAAAATAATTCTCATTTTTATGTCTATCATCATTGTATGCCAAGTGCTTTTAAAAGTGTAAAATATAATAGGTTTTTAATAGTATTTAAAAAATATTTGTCTGTACAAATAATTTAAACATTAACCAGGTGTGGTGGTGCACACCTGTAGTCCTAGCTACTCCGAGGGCTAAAGTGGGAGGATCACTTGAGCCTACGAGGTTGAGGCTGCAGTGAGCCCTGATCATGACACTATACTCCAGCCTGGGTGACAGAGCAAGACCCTACCTCAAAAATAAAAATAATGATAATAATTGATATTTAAGCAATAATCCAAGATAGGAAAATAGCTTAGCAATTTATAATATGTGGCTTTAAATAACTAAATTTTTTTTTTTTTTTTTTTTGAGATGGAGTCTCGCTCTGTTGTCCAGGCTGGAGTGCAGTGGCCGGATCTCGGCTCACTGCAAGCTCCGCCTCCCAGGTTCACGCCATTCTCCTGCCTCAGCCTCCCTAGTAGCTGGGACTACAGGCGCCCGCCACCGCGCCCGGCTAGTTTTTTTTGTATTTTTTAGTAGAGACGGAGTTTCACCGTGTTAGCCAGGATGGTCTCGATCTCCTGACCTCGTGATCCGCCTGTCTCGGCCTTCCAAAGGGCTGGGATTACAGGCTTGAGCCACCGCGCCCGGCCAACTAAAATTATTTTATTCTTATATAATAAATTTAAGGACAGTAACATAAAGAAAAAAAACACCAAATAGGTGGCCAAATATTCTGTGCAATTGTAATAAATTACTACACAAATCTCCGTGTAATGGGGAAAAAGAATCTGCCCAAATTATCTTTTAAATGAAGGAAAATCTGATAAAGACATGGTGTGATTTCACCACAAAAAATTCTAATTTTTTCCTATTGCTTCACCTCTTTCCCAGTGTTTGCTTATTATTTTACTTAACAATTTCTCTTGTTTTGCTATTGCTGTTTCTATATATCAAATTTTGTGTGAAGTTAGATCACTAGAATCCCACCCCTTAATTTCCATCCTCTATTGACTCATTTATAATTCAATGAGCATTACTGGACATTAACTCAACATTTTTAGGGTTAAAATCCCTTAAAATTGAATAAATGTGAAAAGTGATCCTTTACAAATGAAAGCTGCTATGGTGCAAAAGGAAAGTCTGAGTCTATTTACACAATAGCACTTCACAGGCCATATCTCTGCTTTTACTTTCTGCTAGTCTCTAGTATTTTAAAATGCATATCATGTAAGCACTCCTCTAAGAAGAAATAGGAATACATTTTTAATAAATTCTTAGCCAGATTTCCAGTTTCAGTGACAAAGACTTTGCTACAAAAGTGTCACTGACAAATTATATTTAAATAAATAAACTAAAATCTATTATTAAATGACTTACCTCCTTTTCTGGAACGCAGAGTTCATGTTTAAGTTTCTCAGGAATTAAATAGCCATGCATTTTTAATAAAGCATGGATTAATATACCAATCATCTGAGAGTTATTGACACATCTATATCTGTACAATAGTGTCTTATTAAACTATTTCTGCTCTTTTCTTAATAGGGTTTATACATTCGCTATTAATAATAGATGAACATTTTTAATTCATTTCTACTGTTGAATCCTATTTGTGCTTCTGTAGGAACAATGTTAAAACTGATTTTATAAAACTTATTTCTCATGACGCATGTGTATAAGAGTTACTGTTCTTTAAAAAAAATTTCTGTGTGACTACAATTCCCAAATTATTTTAAGTAAATTATTCATTTGTTAACTGCCAGACATAACTACCTTTTCTTGCACTGTTCTCCTTGAAAGTGGCCTTAGAAATGATATACTTATCATTATCCAAGGAATGTGTACTATCTGCTAATCTCTTAGAAGGAGATATTACTCACCTTGCATACTGGTTTTCACTGAAATGCTAATAAATTTAGCCTACAGGTCTGAGGTAATCTTTATTTTACATAAATAAGCAGGAACATTTACAGTTTTCTAATAGTGGTCAGGCAATTTAAATCTTCAATATCCACTCTGCTTTTTAATTCACAATCACAGTGACAACAAAGGAATAACCCAGAATCAGTTTGTCTATGATATTAGGATAAAATGACCCTGAGTGACATATGAGTTCTGTCATATCACAGTCTCAAAAATAAGAAATATATTTCATTCTCAAACAGCATTCTACTTATAAAATGCAAATTTAAAAGTTACTTCTTTGATTTCAATGTCCAATTAAATAGACCTCAAATTTTTTGCATTTATCCTATTGATATCAAAACATATTTCCCCAGCAATGTTTGTCAGGTTGTTGCTTTCATAAACCAAAAACGGTATAAACAATTGTGGATTGTGATATTGTTAGAAAAATTTATTATTGCTAAGACAAGACATAAAATAAAAACAAGTGCCAAATAAAACAAAATAAAAACAAACTCTTAGTATCTGCCGTTCACTACACAGATGTTTGCCGAGCACCCGTTTCATGCTGTGCAGCACTTTGCTAGGAAGAGCAGAGAGAAAATAAGTGCAATCATCACCTTCCTGCTCTTAGGGACTCTAAAGTGGGAGAAATAGAAAGAAACAAATATTCAAAGCAACAAATGTATATTACAAACGATATGCTCTATGCTCTGTGATACTCTCTTAAAATACCATGTAATGGATTTTAGGTTTCTGATCCAGGGAAGGGCTCTGAAGAAATGGCATTTAAGTTGAAGACTTGAGGATAAAGGGTCAGTCAAGTATACTAGAGGAAAAGAATATGCCAAGAAGAAGATATAATATGTGCACAGGGAGCAGATACATACTATTAAAATTATTTTATTTTTATTGCTATTATTGCTATTTTTAAAATTTACATTCTTCTCAGATGCATTTCATTCTATTATTCAAGAAACGTTACACTTGGCCTGGAAGGTCAAAAGCAAACATGGCAGACAAGTATGGGTGCTATAGCTAACCTAATCTATGTGCTTCAACATGGAAGAATCTTCAGCGGATTGACATACTAAAACAAATTACGGATTGAGTTGGTCAGGAGAAATGCGGCGAGTCATAAGTAGTGCCTGTAATGTGGCTGAACAGAAGTAAAGAGCAGTTCACCTCCTCAGGGGTCTTTCCAGATACACTTGAAAGCTAGGATTGAAGTGCTTCAGCAGGACAGTGACATGGACTGATTTATGTTTTTAAATAAATAAACTTTGTTTTTCAGAAGGACTCTGACTACATGTAGAGAAAGACTATCTTGAGAAGAAAAAACAACAAAAACCACATAAATACAGACAAAGCAGTTTAAAAATGTAGTTTTCTAGGTATTCAACGATAGGTGTCTGTGATAAAGGATGGCAATGAAAAGTGTAGCATAAAAAGGACTTAAAAGAAGTTTAGCAGGTAGTAGCACTGACATGAATTAGTAATTTATTCAGTGGAGATAAGGCTAAATTAAATTGCATCAATATCTCATTTAAATATTTTATCTAATATATAAATGCATATTTACAACAACATGACAACAGTATATAGCTATAGATTCTGAAACTATGCTTATTTTTAAGTTCATATTTTAAAAATTTACTCACAATGACTATGTATCAAAACATGAAATGTATTAAAATATGGGAAATTTTGTTGAAAGCGTCACCTATTCTGTTCTTCATATTTTCCTACTCAGTAACCCAAAACAGCAATTTGCAGAATTTCTAAGGTAATAATTCTAAATAAGATGTCCCTTATTTTCTCCTTTATGAATGAAACCCAAAACTTCATCTTTATTAATTGACTCATTGTCTATTTGTGCCAATGTCCCTGTCAGGAGAATTCGTGATAAATTATATTATTTTTGAGGTCTTGTCTGTCTTTTTTTTTCATAGCATATATTTCCCACTTGAGGTACCCATGTGATTGATTAACTATATGGGCGGTAGCACGACACATATGAAAAAGTTAATGTCAAGGGAAGAACATGGATTCTGTGAATCCCTGATATCCAGACTGTAGCTACCAGAGAGATTTAATTGGCTGGCCTCAACCCTACTGCCCTGGTTCTTGGAAATGGAATGCACCCCTGAATACCATCATGGATATATAACTACAAATATAGTACAACTTCTGATTGACACAGAATATAATCTATGTTTCTTATTGGATTTACATCTGAGTCTTGGTTTTTCTGTTCATTTTCCACATGGAAGTAGTCTTCAGCTCTGAACTCCAAGGCCACACCCCTGGAGTGGATGCTAATTCTAAGAGTTTATCTCCACTTGTATTGTGCCTCAGCTGGTGCTAATCCTGTTACCACTCAAAAGAAAACTCTGGAACTAGGATTTTGGCATCTGCTATACACAGAGAAGCTTTTTTTTTTTTTTTTTTTTTTCTAGGACTCCTTGACTATATTACTGTATTCCCAATTTTGAAGTTAGGTGACTTGCATATTGATAATATCCATGATTAATCTTAAGTTCTCCATGTCTTTTGTTCTTTGAGAGCTTGTTTTATGAAGGAATTGAAGTTGGATCTAGGGAGATATGATACATATCTAATTCCAGATCTTAAGGGCATGTATTTAAATTCACACATAGCATTCAGTCTCTGAAAAAGTATCATTTTATATCTAAGTTTTACATTACATAGACCTATAAATCAGAGCACATCTAACTGTATCTTAAACTGCATTAGGCCAAACACTTTCTTTGCCTGATTGGAAAACTGTGCACATAATATAATTCCAAGATGGTATAAATATTTTCTTAAAGACAGTTTTTCTGAATTGGCAGGTTGTTTGAAAGGTGTTGTTCTCATATGTTTTCACACATTCTCTATAAAAGATCTACCCCAAAGTGGGGAAAAAGTCATGCTATCTATAAAACATTTAAAAATGTGTGTAGTCAATAATTTTACTTTTGTGTTTCTGGACTGCCTAATATAAAATATTGGCATATTGAAGTTTTAAAATACCTGCTTGCCATCATTTTTTTTTTTTTCAGTTTTTAAACATGTTTAACTGTATTCTTTTGTGCTTTTTTTTTTCCCCCTTTTCCAGCTGAGAGAAAAGGGCTCATTAATTCTGAATCAATCTAAGGTCACAAATTTATTAAGTGGTGATAATAGGTGTAGGGCTTCTGATTTATGGTGCCTTTTGCAAGTTCTATGCAGCCTACTTAGTTTCTGCAGTCCTCTCTGACATATTCATTTGCTTATGGTCTCCTATCACTTTCTATTCTACACATGTCACTCAGAGAACTCCATTAACACTAGTGTAGTTCTTAATTACCTCTTTGTTAGTATGAGTGGTTTGCTTTACAGATTCTTTCTTAATCAGATAAAACATTTCTAGGTACAATTTAAAGAGATTTTGTTTAACCAGATCCCTGAGCTAATGAATATCATGTTTAAGGTTATTTAAAGGTCTTTTAAATATTTGATGGTGGTATGGAATAAGTTAAACATTTGCTGAAGTTTTGTTTTTATTTAAAAAAAATTAATAGCTTTCTGTTTAATTAGTTTAACCTCATTTATGCAGTAAACAAATTACTTCACACTATAAATTCAAAATGATTTTCTGAATGAACTAAAGCTTCCATAAATAAGAATATCTAAGGCAAATTTTTACAGTAGGAAGTGTTACTGGTAACTAAGGATCAAAAGTCTAAAAGGACAATTTCTTGTATGTCAACACCAAAAAATTCCCAAAGTGTATGTTTGGATTTATTTTTCTGTCCTATTTCTATTTTATCTTAAGAGGAAATTCTAACTAATAGTAACCAGAAAAGAAAAACAAACAAACAAACAAACAAATCTGCCATCAAACTTAAAAATGTGAAAGTAATGTACACGTGTGTGCATCAGTCTTTTTTATTCTTGCTCTTATTGCGTTGTCTTTTCATTTGTGGCAGAAATCTTGTAGATCCTTAAACAAAGCCATACTTTTTCATATAAAAATTAATAAATTAAATTTTCTCAAAAATAAATTTCTATTACTGTATTTTCAGGCTATAAAGTAATAGGCTTCTGAGGCATTATAAGAAGTGTTTTCAGTGACTTCAATGTCACAGATTTCTTTACTTCTCCATGTTGGAATATAAAATCTGAAATAACTTTATAATAAGATGAAGTTGAGAAAGAGAATGTAGTGATTGAAGACTGGTCCTTTCAGTTTTCTTTAAAGTTATTTTTTCATTAATATACATCTATTACACTTTTTAATCACAATAAAGTTCTGTCTCTACATTACAAATACTATTAATTCAATTCTCATATAGCTGCCGTGTGCATAGTGCCACCTGTTCTGCAACAGCAGAGCTCCAACCGCTGGCTTTTCTCTGTTTTGTGTTATTAATCAAGCACATGTGTAGAAGTTTTTTATTTATTTATTTATTTATTTATTTTTATTATACTTTAAGTTCTAGGGTACATGAGAACAATGTGCAGGTTTGTTACATATGTATGCATGTGCCATGTTGGTGTGCTGCACCCATTAACTCGTCATTTACATTAGGTATATCTCCTAATGCTATCCCTTCCTCCCTCCCCTCCCAACAATAGAACCCGGTGTGTGATGATCCCCTTCCTGTGTCCAAGTGATCTCATTGTTCAATTCCCACCTATAAGTGAGAACATGCGGTATTTGGTTTTCTGTTCTTGTGATAGTTTGCTGAGAATGATGGTTTCCAGCTGCATCCATGCCCCTACAAAGGACACAAATTCATCCTCCTTTATGGCTGCATAGTGTTCCATGGTGTATATGTGCCACATTTTCTTAATCCACTCTGTCACTGATGGACATTTAGGTTGATTACAAGTCTTTGCTTTTGTGAATAGTGCCACAGTAAACATCCATTTGCATGTGTCTTTATAGCAGCATGACTTATAATCCTTTGGGTATATCCCTAGTAATGGGATGGCTGGGTCGAATGGTATTTCTAGTTCCAGATCCTTGAGGAATTGCCACACTGTTTTCCACAATGGTTGAACTAGTTTTAATCCCACCAACAGTGTAAAATGTTCTTATCCCTCCACATGCTCTCCAGCACCTGTTGTTTCCTGATTTTTTAATGATTGCCATTCTAACTGGTGTGAGATGGTATCTCTTTGTGGTTTTGATTTGCATTTCTCTGATGGCGAGTGGTGATGAGCATTTTTTCATGTCTGTTGGCTGTATGAATGTCTTCTTTTGAAAAGTGTCTGTTCATATCCTTTGCCCACTTTTTGATGGGGTTGTTTGTTTTTTTCTTGTAAATTTGGTTGAGTTCTTTATAGGTTCTGGATATTAGCCCTTTGTCAGATGAGTAGATTGCAAAAATTTTCTCCCATTCTGTAGGTTGCCTGTTCACTCTGATGGTAGTTTCTTTTGCTGTGCGGAAGCTCTTTAGTTTTATTAGATCCCATTTGTCAATTTTGGCTTTTGTTGCCATTGCTTTTGGTGTTTTAGATATGAAGTCCTTGCCCATGCCTATGTCCTGAATGGTATTACCTAGGTTTTCTTCTAGGGTTTTTATGGTATTAGGTCTAACATTTAAGTCTCTAATCCATCTTGAATTAATTTTCATGTAAGGAGTAAGGAAAGGATCCAGTTTCAGCTTTCTACTTATGGCTAGCCAATTTTCCCAGCACTGTTTATTAAATAGTTAATCCTTTCCCCATTTCTTGTTTTTGTCAGGTTTATCAAAGCTCAGATGACTGTAGATATGTGTTATTATTTCTGAGGGCTCTGTTCTATTCCATTGGTCTATATCTCTGTTTTGATACCAGTACCATGCTGTTTTGGTTACTGTAGCCTTGTAGTATAGTTTGAAGTCAGGTAGTGTGATGCCTCCAGCTTTGTTCTTTTGGCTTAGGATTGTCTTGGCAATGCAGGCTCATTTTGGTTCCATATGAACTTTAAGGCAGTTTTTTCCAATTCTGTGAAGAAACTCATTGATAGCTTGAAGGGAATGGCATTGAATCTATAAATTACCTTGGGCAGTATGACCATTTCCACGATGTTGATTCTTCCTATCCATGAGCATGGTATGTTCTTCCATTTGTTTGTGTCCTCTTTTATTTCACTGAACAGTGGTTTGTAGTTCTCCTTGAAGATGTCCTTTACATCCCTTGTAAGTTAGATTCCTAGGTATTTTATTCTCTTTGAAGCAATTGTGAATGGGAATTCATCATGATTTGGCTCTCTGTTTGTCTGTTACTGATGTATAAGAATGCTTGTGATTTTTGCACATTAATTTTGTATCCTGAGACTTTGCTGAAGTTGCTTATCAACTTAAGGAGATTTTGGGCTGAGACAATGGGGTTTTCTAAATATATAATCATGTCATCTGCAAACAGGGACAATTTGAATTCTTCTTTTCTTAACTGAATACCCTTTATTTCTTTCTCTTGCCTGATTGTCCTAGCCAGAACTGCCAATACTATGTTGAATAGGAGGGTGAGAGAGGGCATCCCTGTCTTGTGCCAGTTTTCAAAGGGAATGCTTCCAGATTTTGCTCATTCAGTATGATATTGGCTGTGGGTTTGTCATAAATAGCTCTTATTATGTTGAGATACATTCCATCAATACCAAATTTATTGAGAGTTTTTAGCATGAAGGGCTGTTGAATTTTATCAGAGGCCTTTTCTGCATCTATTGAGATAATCATGTGGTTTTTGTCTTTGGTTCTGTTTATATGCTGGGTTACATTTATTGATTTGTGTTTGTTGAACCAGCCTTGCATCCCAGGGATGAAGCCCACTTGATCATAGTGGATAAGCTTTTTGATGTGTTGCTGGATTCGGTTTGCCAGTATTTTATTGAAAATTTTTGCATTGATGTTCTTCAGGGATATTGGTCTAAAATTCTCTTTTTTGTTGTTGTATCTCTGTCAGGCTTTGGTATCAGGATGATGTTGGCCTCATAAAGTGAGTTAGGGAGGATTCCCTCTTTTTCTATTGATTGGAATAGTTTCAGAAGGAATGGTACCAACTTCTCCTTGTATCTCTGGTAGAAATTCGGCTGTGAATCTGTCTGGTCCTGGACTTTTTTTGGTTGGTAGGCTATTAATTATTGTCTCAATTTCTAAGTCTGTTATTGGTCTATTCAGGGATTCAACTTCTTCCTGGTTTAGTCTTGGGAGAGTGTAAGTGTCCAGGAAATTATCCATTTCTTCTAGATTTTCTAGTTTATTTGCATAGAGGTGTTTATAGTATTCTCTGATGGTACTTTGTATTTCTGTCAGGTCGGTGGTGATATCCCCTGTATCATTTTTTATTGCATCTATTTGATTCTTCTCTTTTTTCTTCTTTATTTTTTTATTTTTTTTTTTTTTAATTAGTCTTGCTAGCAGTCTATCAATTTTGTTGATCTTTCCAAAAAAACAGCTCCTGGATTGATTGATTTTTTGGAAGGTTTTTTATGTCTCTGTCTCCTGCAGTTCTGCTCTGATCTCAGTTATTTCCTGCCTTCTGCTAACTTCTGAATGTATTCAGGAGTTATTCACTAATGTTAGGGTGTCAATTTTAGATCTTTCCTGCTTTCTCTTGTGGGCATTTAGTCCTATAAATTTCCCTCTCCACACTGCTTTAAATGTGTCCCAAAGATTCTGGTATGTTGTATCTTTGTTCCCATTGGTTTCAAAGAACATCTTTATTTCTGCCTTCATTTCGTTATGTACCCAGTAGTCATCCAGGAGCAGGTTGTTCAGTTTCCATGTAGCTGAGTGGTTTTGATTGAGTTTCTTAGTTCTGAGTTCCAGTTTGATTGCACTGTGGTCTGAGAGACAGTTTGTTATCATTTATATTCTTTTACATTTGCTGAGGAGTGCTTTACTTCCAACTGTGTGGTCAATTTTGGAATAAGTGCAATGTGGTGCTGAGAAGAATGTATACTCTGTTGCTTTGGGGTGGAGAGTTCTGTAGATGTCTATTAGGTCCGCTTGGTGAGAGCTGAGTTCAATTCCTGGATGTCCTTGTTAACTTTCTGTCTCGTTGATCTGTCTAATGTTGACAGTGGAGTGTTAAAGTCTCCTATTATTATTGTATGGGAGTCTAAGTCTCTTTGTAAGTCTCTAAGGACTTGCTTTATGAATCTGGGTGCTCCTGTATTGGGTGCATATATATTTAGGATAGTTAGCTCTTCCTGATGAATTGATCCCTTTACCATTATGTACTGGCCTTCTTTGTCTCTTCTGATCTTTGTTGGTTTAAAGTCTGTTTTATCAAAGACTAGGATTTAAATCTCTGCCTTTGTTTGTTTTCCATTTGCTTGATAGATCTTCCTCCATCCCTTTATTTTGAGCCTATGTGTGTCTCTGAATGTGAGATGGGTCTCCTGAATACAGCAAACTGATGGATCTTGATTCTTTAACCAATTTGCCAGTCTTTGTCTTTTAGTCGGACCATTTAGTTCATTTACATTTAAGGTTAATATTGTTATGTGTGAACTTGATCCTATCATTATGATATTAGCTGGTTATTTTGCTCCCTAGTTGATGCAGTTTCTTCCTAGCATCGATGGACTTTACATTTTGACATGTTTTTGCAATGGCTGGTACCTATTGTTCCTTTCCATGTTTAGTGTTTCCTTCAGGATCCCTTGTAGGGCAGGCCTCATGGTGACAAAATCTCTAAGCATTTGCTTGTCTGTAAAGGATTTTATTTCTCCTTCACTTATGAAACATAGTTTGGCTGGATATGAAATTCTGGGTTGAAAATTCTTTTCTTTAAGAATGATGAATATTGGCCCCCACTCTCTTCTGGCTTGGAGAGTTTCTGCCAAGAGATCTGCTGCTAGTCTGATGGGCTTCCCTTTGTGTGTAACCCAACCTTTCTCTCTGACTGCTCTTAACATTTTTTCCTTCCTTTCAACTTTGGTGAATCTGACAATTATGTCTTGGAGTTGCTCTTCTCGAGGAGTATCTTTGTGGCCTTCTCTGTATTTCCTGAATTTGAATGTTGGCCTGCTTACTAGGTTGGGGAAGTTCTCCTGGATGATATCCTGAAGAGTGTTTTCCAACGTGGTTCCATTTTCCCCATCACTTTCAGGCACACCAATCAGACATAGATTTGGTCTTTTCATATAATCCCATTTCTTTTTACTCTTTTTTCTCTACACTTCTTGCTTCATTTCATTCATTTGGTCTTCAATCACGGATATTCTTTCTTACAGTTGATTGAGTCGGTTACTGTAGCTTGTGCGTTCATCACATAGGTCTCGTGATATGGTTTTCATCTCTATCAGTTCTTTTAAGGTCTTCTCTGCATTGATCATTTTAGTTATCCATTAATCCATTCTTTTTTCAAGGTTTTTAGTTTCTTTGCACTGGGTACATAGTTCCTCCTTTAGCTCTGAGAAGTTTGATTGACTGAAGCCTTCTCCTCTCAACTCGTCAAAGTCATTCTCCATCCAGCTTTGTTCCATTGCTGGTGATAAGCTGCATTCCTTTGGATGGGGAGATGCGCTCTGATTTTTTGAATTTCTGGCTTTTCTGCACTGCTTTTTCCCCATCTTTGTGGTTTTATCGCCTTTGGTCTTTGATGATGGTGACATACTGATGGAGTTTTGGTGTGTGTCCTTTCTGTTTGTTAGTTTTCCTTCTAACAGTCAGGATCCTCAGTTGTAGGTCTTTTGGAATTTACTTGAGGTCCACTCCAGACCCTGTTTGCCTGGGTATCAGCAGTAGAGGCTGCAGAAGATAGAATATTGCTGAACAGCGAGTATGGCTGTCTGATTCTTTCTCTGGAAGCTTCGTCTCAAGGGTGTACCCCGTCATGTGAGGTGTGAGGTGTTCGTCTGCACCTAGTAGGGGATGTCTCCCAGTTAGCCTACTCAGGGGTCAGGGACCCACTTTAGCAGGCAGTCTGTCTGCTCTGAGATCTCAGCCTCCATGCCAGGAGATCCACTGCTCTCTTCAAAGCTGTCAGACAGGGGCATTTACCTCTGCCGAGGTTTCTGCTGCTTTTTGTTTAGCTATACCCTGTCCCCAGAGAAGGAGTCTATAGAGGCAGGCCGGCCTCCTTGAGCTGTGGTGGGCTCCACCCAATTGGAGCTTCCCAGCAGCTTTGTTTACCTACTTACACCTCAGCAAGGGCAGGCGCCCCTCCCTCAGCCTTGCTGTCACCTTGCAGTTAGATCTCAGACTGCTATGCTAGCAGTGAGGGAGACTCCGTGGGCATGAGACCCTCTGGGCCAGGTGTGGGATATAATCTCCTGGTGTGCTGTTTGCTAAGACCCTTGGTAAAGCGCAGAATTAGGGTGGGAGTTACCCAATTTCCCAGGTGTTGTGTGTCTCAATTTCCTTTGGCTAGGAAAAGGAATTCCCTTCCCCCTTGCACTTCCCAGGTGAGGTGATGCCTCACCCTGCTTCAGCTCTCACTTGTCGGGCTGTACCCATGGACCAGCACCAACTGTCTGACACACCCCAGTGAGATGAACCTCGTATCTCAGTTGAAAATGCAAAAATCACCTGTCTTCTGTGTCACTCACTCTGGGAACTGGAGGCTGGAGCTATTCCTATTTGGCCATCCTGGGCACGCCCCTGTGTAGAAGTTTTATATTTGCAGTTTGTACTGCACTCACGTGAATCCTCATTCTTTGTAAATTTAGGATGAAGAAAGGATGGAGAATAGAACCAGAGGTATCAGTTGACTTTACATATAACCTGATTAGGTGGCTTCCTATATGGTGTGATCTGGAATTTGTTTGTAAGCTAGCATATCCTCAAATATGCTCCATTAATTCAAAATGGTGACTGAAATGACTACCAGTACAGCAGAAATGCACTTTTTATCTCTATACACTTCAGTTTTCCCAACTGTAAATTGAGGCAAAAAATATCTAATTCAAATGATGGAAAGAGTAAAATATAAGTTAACTATCATAATGAGTATAAAATATAGGGAGATATTGTGGTTTTTATTATACTTACATAAAAAAATCTATAAAATGACAAATAAGCAATAACATTCATGACAGCAAAACTGACATGTAACTACAGTTAACCTTTTGGTATTCTTATATCTAGTCTCAATTCTGTGTGTGTATATGTCTGATGATGGATTTATGATTAATGTAAGCAAACAGTTTTTAGCTTGTTTGTTAACCATTTCATCCATAGGGAATCACTTGGTGTCTAGCACATAATTCAGTAAATATTTCTTGAGTAAATTATATAACTTATTTCTCTATATGTTTTATTATTGATGAATTATTTGTTTACATTTGCTTTTACCCTTTACCATACCAAAGAGGTCAAATTCTGTGGTCTCACCAATTAGTTAGGGGTAACTTTAAAATTATGACTGTGGGTAGCCTCAGGAAGCATACCACCTCCTCAACTATGTTTTTATAAACTGGAAGAGTGAGACTGTTTATATTTTCACAAAATGTGTATGTGGAGACATTCTAGGCTTTTAGTGGATAGGGACAAGAGTGTATGGTGTCCTGTTATGCAAGGAAATGCTACATATATTACATAATTATTTTGCACTTTCCATGAGTTTTGTATGTTCAACTTCTATTCATATAACAAAAAAGTTTGTAATCTGAATTTTAAAAAAGTGCTTTATAAATATATAATTATATCAACATGAATTTTGTACATTTTCTTATAAATGTAATTTCAAAATCCAAGAATGTTGTGAATTAGGGAAAAAAATTGTGTTTAATTTTATTCAGTATTCTATCAAAAGTGATTCTCTGTACAAATCAAGCCTCTGATTGTAATGGTTTTTATGATACTGGATCACTAATATTAAAAAATAAACTATCCTCACTTGTGATTCCATCTGGGAGTGCAAGTATTCATTATATCATTTAGCTTGGTCATGCTGCAACACATTAAAATTCATATTTATTTTCTTATAAAGTATTTATTTTAGTAGTTTGTATAATTAGGGAATTATATTTATGTTAAAAATCATGTGTGTAGATAGGTTGTGTCATCTTTAAATTCATTTCAAAAGAGGGTTGTAAGTTGCATTGTGTTTCCTCAAAAGATATGTTGAAGTTCCCATCCCTAGTACCTGTGAATGTTTCCTAGATGTAATCAAGTTAGGAATAAGTCATACTAAATAAGAGTGCAAACTAAATCCAATAACTTATGTCATAAAAGGAAAGGAAAGAGAAATTCAGATACCGAGGCAGAAAGATACCCTGATACCCAGGAAAGAAGGCCATGTGAAGACATAGATAGGAATTGAAAGTATGCCGCCACAAACCCCAGTGAGTACCAGTGACCTTCTAAAGATAGGATAAAGAAGGAAAGGAATATTTGGTAAAACTTCAGAGAAAACATGATCTTGCAAATACCTAGACTTCTAGCCTTAAGAATCAGAAGAGAATAAAGTTTTCTTGTTTTAAGCCACCCAGTTTGTGGTATGTTATTGTGGCAACTCTAGGAAACTAACACAAAGAGTAAGAGGTATTTCAAAGTATGTTTAAAATAAAATAGTAAATATTGGCTTAACAGCAATTAAAACTAACAGATTTTTAGGGTCTGTTTATTTTTATTTTTTATTTTTATAAATACTTAGCAGTTGTGTATATTTATCCCATAAATAAACCCATAACTTTATGTCTATAAGTTCCATTGTTTTTATTTTTAGCTCTAACACATGAGTGAGAACATGCAATGTTCATCTTTCTGTGCCTGGCTTATTTCATTCAATATAATGACCTGTAGTTTCATCAATATTGTTGCAAATAACAGGATATCTTTCTTTTTATGGCCGAATAGCACTCTTTTGGGTGTACATCTAAAATTTTCTTTATTCATTCATCTCTTGAGGGACACTTAGGTTGCTTCCAAATCTTAGTAATTGTGAACAGAGCTGCAACAAATATGAAAGTTCAGATACCTCTTCGATATACTGATTTTCTTTTTTGGGGTATATACCTAACATTGGTATTGCCTGATCATATCATAGTTCTATTTTTACATTTTTTAGGAACCTTCCTACTATGTTCCATAGGGGCGGTACTAATTTACATTCCCACCAACAGAGTGCAAGGATTTCCTCTTCTCCACACTCTCACCAGCATTTTTTATTCCCTGTTTTTTGATATATACCATTTTAACTGGGGTGAGATAAAATCTCCATATAGTTTTGATTTGCATTTTCTGATGATCAGTGATGCTGCATGCCTTTTCATATACCGGATGCCATTTGTATATATTCTTTTGAAAAATGTCTATTCAGATATTTTGCCCATTTTTAATTAAATTATCACATTTCTTCCTATTGAGTTTTTTTGAGCTCCTTATATAACAATATGGTACTTTCCCTTTTCAGATGAATAATTTGCCAATATTTTCTCCCATCCCATTCTATTGGTTGTCTCTCCACTTTACTGATTTTTTCATTTGCTGTGAAGATGTTTTTTAACTTAATGTGATCCCATTCGTCCATTTTTGCTTTGATTGCCTGTGCCGCTGAGGTATTACTTAATGAATCTTTGCCCAGACCAATATCTTGGAGAGTTTCCAACTGTTTTCTTGTGGTAATTTCATATTAGAGGTCTTGGGTATCAGTCTTTAATCCCTTTTAACTTTTTCATATGGCAAGAGACAAGGGTCTAATTTCATTCTTCTACACACAGGTATCCAGTTTTCCTAGCACCATTTATTGAAGAAACTGTAGCTTCCTAAATGTATATTCTTGGCACTTTTGTAAAAAATGAGTTTGCTGTAGATGTGTGGCTTTGCTTCTGGGTTCTGTATTCTGTCCCATTGGTCTATGTTTCTGTTTTTATGCCAGTATCATGCTGTTTTGGTTACAATATCTCTATATTATAATTTGAAGTTAGGTACTGTGATTCCTCTAGTTTTGTACTGTTTATTTAGTATGGCTTTGGCTATTCTGGGTATTTTGTGGTTACATACTAATTTTAGGATTCTGTTTTCTATTTCTATGAACAACATTATTGGCATTTTGGTAGGGATTACTTTCAATCTATAGATTTTTGTGAGTAGTATAGACATCTTAACAATACTGATTTTTCCAATCCATGAACATGGGATATCTTTCATTTTTTGTGTCCTCTTCAATTTTTGCATAAATATTTTATGTTTTTCATAATACAGATCTTTCACTTTTTGGTTAATTCCTAGGTATTTTATTTCATTTGCATTGATTACCTTCTTGATTTCTTTTTCAGATGGTTCACTGTTGGCATATAGAAATGTTACATATTTGTGTATGTTGAGTTCATATCATGCAACTTTATTGAATTTATCAGTTTTAATCATTTTCTTGCAGACTCTTTAAGTTTTTCCAGATATAAGATTATATCATCTGCAAACAAAGATAATGTGAAATTTCCCTTTCCAATTGGGATGCCCTTTATTTCTTTCTCTTTTCCAATTGCTCTAGTGAGAACATCCAGTATTATATGGAATAATAATGGTGGAAGTGGGCATTATTATCTTGTTCCAAATCTTAGAGGAAAGGCTATCAGTTTTTCTCCATTTAATATGATACTATATATATGGCTTTTATTGTGTTGAGTAATGTTCCTTTTATACCAAGGTTTTTGGGTGTTTTAATTATTTAAAAAAGTTTAATTTTCTCAAATGTTTTTTCGGCATCAGTTGAAATGAACATATGCTTTTTGTTCTTGATTCTGTTGATATGATGTATCACATTGAATGATATGTGTATGTTGAACCATCCTTGCATCCCTGGGAAAACCCCACCTGGTCATGATAAATAATCTTTTTAATGTGTTGTTAAATTTGGTTTACTAGTAACATGTTGAGTGTTTTGGATCAATGTTCATCAGGAATATTGGCCTACAGTTTGTTCTCTTTTCTCGATGTCCCTTTCTCTGGTTTTGGTATCAGGGTAATACTAATCTTATAGAATGAATATGGAAGCATTTCCTTCTCCTATATATTTGGAACACTTTGAGTAAGATTTTCTTTGGTTCTTCTTTAAATATTTGTCAAAATTTAGCAGTAAAGCCATCGAGTCCCATCGAGCAGTAAAGCTCTCCTTTGCTGGGAGAATTTTTATTAGAGCTTTGATCTCATTACTTGTTACTGGTCCATTCAGGTTTTGAATTTCTTCATGCAACAATGTTGCTAGGTTGTATATGTCTGGAAATTTATTCATATCATCTAGGTTTTCAAATTTATTGGCATTTAATTGCCTATAGTTACCTCTAATTATCCTTTGAATTTCTTTGGTATCAGTTGTAATGTTTCCTTTTCCATCTCTAATTTTATTTATTTGAGTCTGCTTTTTTTTCTTACTTAGCCCAGCTAAATGTTGGTGAATTTTGCCTATCTTTTCAAAAAACAAAGTTCTCATTTTAATTTTTTTGTTTTGCGTTTCAATTTCATTTATTTCTGTTCTGATTTTTATTATTTATTTTCTTCTACTAATTTTACATTTGATTTTTTTTTTACTTGTCAGTTTTTAAGATGCATCATTGGGTTGTTTATTTGCAGTTTTTCTACTTTTTTGATGTATGTGCTCATTGCTGTAAACTTTCCTCTTACTACTGCTTTCGGTGTATCCTGTAGATTTTGGTATGTCATGTTTCCACTTTCATTTGTTTCAAGATATTTTTAATTTCCTTCTTAATCTCCTTACTGATCTACCAGTCATTCAGGAACATGAAGTTTAATTTCCAAGTATTAGTATAGTTTCCAAAATTCCTGTTATAATTGATTTCAAGATTTTTCCATTGTGGTCATAGAAGATGCTTGATATTTGTTTCAATTTTTTAGAAGTTTAAAGACTTATTTTGTAGCATTAAAAGGATATGATCTATTCTTAGGAATAATACATGTGCTGAGGAGAAGGATGTGTATTCTGCAGCCATTCGATGAAATATTCTGTAAATATCTATTAGGTCAATATGGTCTATAGTGCAGATTAAGTCTAATATTTATTTTTTGATTGTGTATCTAGATGAGTTGTCTGATGTGAAAGTAGGGAGTTGAAGTCTCCTGCTATTACTGTATTGGGGTCTATATCTCTCTTTAGCTCTAATACTATTTGCTTTATATATCTGGGTGCCCCAGTGTTGGGTGCATGTATATTTAAAATTGTTCTATCCTCTTGCTGAATTAACTCTTTAATCATTATAGACCTGCTTTGTCTCTTTTAATAGTTTTTAACTTGAAGAATATTTCACCTGATACGATTGTAGGTACTCTTGCTATTTTTGGTTTATATTTGCAGGGAATATCTTTTTTCATCCATTTATTTTCAGTCTCTGTGTGTCTTTCTAGGTGATATATACTTCTAGTAGGCAATAAATTGCTGAGCCTTTTTTCTTTATCCATTCAGCCACTCTATGGTTTTTGATTGGATAATTTAGTCAGTTTACATTTGATGTTATTATTAATGGCTAAAGACTTCCACCATTTTGTTGTTTTCTGGTTGTTTTGTGGTTTTTTTCCTTTCTTCTTTTCTTCCTCTCTTCCTTTTTGTTAAAGTGATTTTCTGTGGTGGTATGTTTTAATTTCTTGTTCTTTGTTTTCTGTGTATCTTTTGTAGGTTTTTTTTTTTATTCATTTCAGTTACTATGAGACTTGCAAATAGCATCCTATATCCATTATTTTAAATTAATGACAATCTAACAGTGGTTGCAAAAGCCAACAAGCAGACAAGCAAGCAAAGAGCAAATTAATACAAACGTTGTACTTTAACTTCATCTCCCCACTTTTTAACTTTTTGTTGTTTCTTTTAAATTTTATTATATTGTCTTTGTCTTGAAAAGTTCTTTGTCTTTGAAGAACTTATTTAGCTTTCCTTATTGTATATGTCTGGTGTCGATGGAATCCTTAGTTATTGTTTGTCTGGGAAAGCCTTTATTTCACCTTCATAGTTGAAGGATATTTTCACTGGATATACTATTCTTTGAAAAAGGCTGTTTCCTTCAGCACGTTAAATATGTCATGCCATTCTTTCCTAGCCTAAAATATTTCCACTGAGCAATCTGCTCCTAGCTGTATTAGAGCTTCTTTGTATGTCATTTGCTTCTTTTCTCTTGCTTATTTGAGGAATCTTTCTTTACCCTTAATCTTTGTGCCTTTGATTATTAAATGCCTTGAGGTAACCTTATTTGGGTTAAATCTGCCTCATGTTCTATAAACTTCTTATACTTAAAAATTCATATTTTTCTATAGGTTTGTACAATTCTCTGTATTTATCTCTTTGACTAGACTTTCTAACTTGATCTCTCTACCTCCTCTTTAAGGTTAACTCTTAGATTTTCTCTTTTGAAGCTATTTTTCAGTCCTTGAAGGTGTACTTCAGTCTTTTCCATTATTTTTCTGTTGTATCCTCTTCCTGTGTATTTTCAAATAGCCTGTCTTCAAGCTCACCAATTCTCTCTTTTACTTGATGAATTCTTTTGTTGAGAGACTCTGATGCCTTCTTCAGTATGTCAATTGAATTTTTTAGTTACAGAAGCTCTGCTTGATATTTTAAAAAGCATTTCAATATCTTTATTAAATTTATTCGATGGTATTCTGAATTCTTTGTGTTATTGAAATGCCCTCATTGTCTGGAGTGACACCTGAGAATGTGTTGTGCCACACCTGCAGTCAGTACGACACTGGGTCTCACCCAAGGCCTACAATGAGTACTGCCTGGCTCCTGTTGATGTTTATTCAAGGCCCAAGGGCTGTTTAGTTAGCAGGTGATGAATCTTGCCAAAATGAAGTCCTTCCCTTCAAGATAGCAGGTTTCCTTCTGTCCCAGAATGTGTCTAGAAATATTGTCTGGGAGCTAGGATCTGGAATGGGGACCTCAGGACTCTCCCTAGCACCCTATTCTTCTGTGGCTGAGTTGGTATCAAAGTTGCAAGACAAAAGTCCACTTTACCTGTTTTCTCTCCTCAAGCAGAAGGAAGGAGTCCCTCCTGGAGCTGCTAGCTGTTCCGCCTGGGGTTGGGTGGAGGTTACAAATGCACTCTTTTGGCCAACCCAGAAGGTGTCTCACTAGGCAACATGCACCCCAAATCCACTCACTCTGAGCCCAGCAAAGCACCGGGATTTGCTCAGAAAGTAGTTCTTATGGCTTAGCCTGCCCTTCAAGTTAATTTAGGGCACCAGAGTGTTTTAACCTGTGTTCAATGTGTAGCCAGAGCTCAGGTTCTGATCCTGGGATGGACGATTCCTCTCTGGCTAGAGCTTATCTACATGCTCCCTCTGTAGGCATTAGCTGACTTCTGTCTTGTATTGTTTTCCACTGTGACAGGGAACCACTGAGTTCCAACCCAAAGTACCCCAGTGGCTTCACTGTCTCCCTCCCCCAAGCACAGATTCTCATTCCATATCTTGTGGCTACTGCTGGAGGTTGGGGGAAGGGTGGTGTCAGAGATTCCAGACTGTCTTCCCTACCTTTTTTAGTGTTTTTTTTCCTTGTTATAATGTTAAAACGAAGCAGTGTGATTGCTCACCTGATTTTTCCTGATTTTTGTTTCTTGTTAAGCTGCTTTCTTGTGTGGCTACTTATTCAATTTGGTTTTCCTGCAAGGGGAACCATTGGCCATCTTACTCTTCTCCCTCCTCTTTAGACTGTTCTTCATTGATGTTCATGGTCTTTCAGGATAGTCTTGTAATTTGCCATTTCCAATCTTTCATGTATTATAACTATACTTCCTTCAACTTACCTGAACACATGCACACCTTTCTTTGTGTTTACAATTTTGCTGGAAATTACAATTCTCTCATTTCTATCCGATTAAATAATAACTATTATGTACAGCCCATTTCAAAGGCAAAATCCTCCCTCCTGTACCCACTCCAATCGGATGTACTATGGATGTGCTACCTTGTTTCAACTTTTAAAAACAACAGGCAAACAGTTATACTCTGCTTTATAACATGGTGGAATGTATACAAATACTTTCTTCCATAATTTTTGAGAGCAGTAACTGTGTCTCGCCAATCTTCATATTCTCCATTGCACTGACCACAGCATTTTGAATATAATTTGTAATCAATTAAATGCATGAACAAACAAGTAAAATTTTATGGTTCAGGGAAAGTATTATTATTGTTGTTATTATTATTATTTAAAAAAGGCTCTGAGATAGAGTCTACTTTTCTGGGATAGTACCAAATAAAAATGAAACCAAGAATTTACAGCAATCTGAAAATACTGAGAAAGACCACTAAAAAAAGAAGGCTAAGAGCTCGTTTAAAAATATAAGAAATTTTAAAATGACCCATATAACTGACTATAGCAAAAGCATGTGCTTTCTGAAGTAAGCAAGGCACAAAGTAAAATAGACATCCTTTTAATAGCTCTCATATCTATGCAGAGATGGCCAAGGTCTGGTAGTGATTTTCATGATGATGGGTCTGGGAAGCTTATTTTTTAACCAGTTTTATTACCTGCCCCCAGCAAAAGGCATTTGTTTATATTCTTTCCCCTTTTATTGACTTTAGACTTGAAGAGAAGTATTACTGCTTCAGAATTAGGCTATCTCAATAAGCAAGGCAATTTTATTACAGATATCAGATGCAACAAATATTTGGTGAATCTTAATAACCGTATTCTTATACCTACACAATAAATTACTAGTAAAAACTGCTTTAGCTGTGACATTTTCACTATTTGCATTAACATGAACTCTTACATAGGCATATGTTCCAATTTTGAAAAGAAAAGCTTTCACAAACATTATGACATTTGATTGAATTGAGTAACTTAAAAAAACTTTCCTTATTAAAATATCTTATAAAGTTGGATTTATCTTCAAAAGCAATATAAAACAAGTCTATAATTACATCTAGCACTTTTTCCTCAAGACGACATAAACTGTTTCTTATAACAATGTTTCAGAAGTTTTCATTGCCCCTCTCTTTGTCTCTCTGTCCCACACAATTAATGAGTTAAAACTTCAAACTTCAAGTAAGACTTTAATTATCTAATTCTCATGGTTCCTCAGTACACTATTCAAATTCTTTGAACAGATAAACAAAGTATTTCATAGTCAAACTTGAGTAGATTGTTATAAAACAATATTTAAAGGTCACTCAAGAATTCCTATTCTTAAAGTTATTTGTATTTTGGAAGAAGATGCCCTGAGTGTCTATAAAGCAAAAGTATAAATAGAAATAAAGTAAATAGCAGAAATCATGCAAATTTTAAGCATTATGGAAACTAATTGGGTAGACATCCCCATGAGGGTTTCTCAATAAACCACGCTGCCTGGGGCATGTCATACTATGTTCCATTTAACTGATTTGACTTCTAGCTCAGATGTTTTAATTTTGTTGCTGGATCCTTTACCCTTTCTTTAAGTGCTTAAGGGAATAAAAAATAATTGAAAATCATATATAATATTATAAAATAGTTAATATTATACAACTTTTATTTAAACTGTCTTAATAACTTCATGTGCAGTAAGTCATTTAATACAGTTGTTCTCAACTAGAAGTGATGTTACCTCCCAGGGGACATTTGTGATGGAAACACTTTTTGTTTGTCAGTATTGGAGTTGGCTACTGATAAAATGGGTAGAAACCAAGCATCCTGCAATGAACAGAAAGGACTACTAAGGATCCTAAGCATCCTGCAATGAATAGAAAGGACTAACTCTTGCAAAAAAAATTATACACACACACACACACACACACACACACATATATATATGATTCAAAATGTCAATAGTGTGAGAAACCATATTCATTTTACAAACCCTGTGAGATAAGTAGCTATTACTACGAGTTTAGTGATTCTTTTTCTTTTAATGAGGAAATCATAGTGTTAACAACTTTCCAAGGTTACTTGGAAAATAAATAATTGAGCTGGAACTTGAACCTAGGCAAATTTAAGTAGTTTGGCAGAGCATACAGATCACAGGAGCTATGTGCTTGCACCAGTGTCGTAATAGGCAACTTCTGAAACGGCTCCCAATAATCCCCACTCCCTTGCATTCATATGAATGCGTGATACCCTCCATCTGTGTATTAAATAGGGCTACTAATTTCTGTCTTAAGAATGGCTTGGAGCAACATTCTTAGAATGCTGAGATATCATTACCAGTATTAGGTTGTAAAATACTGTGATATAGCTTTGGCTGGTATGCACTTCCTTTGGATTTTTCAGCTTACTTTTTTTTTTGATAAAGCAAGTTACTAGGTTGTAAGCTGCCCTACAGAATGAATGCTTCATTTAGCAAGAACCTATGTCCAACAACCCTGGAGAAAGTGAATCCAGCCACCAGTCATGTGAGAGAGCTTGGAAACTGACAGTTTCCAGGTCAAGTCTTCATATAAAACTGCAAATCTAACTGGTTTCTTGATTGTATCTTATGAAATATCCAAAGTAGAGGACGCACTTAAGCCATCACCTGATAGCTGACTTACAGAAACTGTGAGATAACAAGTCGTACTATTTTAAACCACAAAATTTTGACATAATTTTTATGCAGCAATAGATTACCAAAACAGATAAATAATTTGGAATTCATTTTAAATGTGCCTTTGAAAAATATTCACAAGATGCTGACATCTTCTTTGGAGACAGAAAATCATCCTGTTTCATCATTATAAGCTATATCTATCCACTCCTTTTACCCACTTTGAGCAAAATAATTGGTGTAAACGAATTAATGAAGTAAAATCGTTTAATAAGGTCTTTACTATTATCTCACTGGTGATGTAAATGTCATGGCTACTACAACATTAATACACATAATGTCATTTAAATGTAGTAGGTCAATCATAATGATTGATTGTAGAGCAAAGAAAAGTTTTATCGGTATTTTGTTACTGTCATGGTGCTGACGTCAGTTAAATAATGGCTAATACATATTATAATTGATTCAATTTCAACAATATGTGATGTGGTTTTAAAGCTAAAAAAAACTAGTTAATTAAAAAAATTGGCAGAAGATGGTGAGTAACTTAGCCACAGACTTTTCAAAATTGCATTTTATAACAATGTTGTGATCAGCATGGTAAATATACACAATTCACTAGCTTGATTTACTTCTGTCATCATGTAACACTTTAGCTTTCTGTTATATTCATACTGTACAAAAATCAAACTATAAAGACAAGCTTTCCTAATACAACTTACAGATATCATATACAATTTAATTAAAGCACTATTTAAAAATGCTTCTCATGAATCAGTAAAATGAAGCACAAACATTACTATGTTTTGAGCTTTCCTAACAATGTCTCGTACATAACAAGGCCCAGTTTATATTTACTGTCACATTAAAACTGTAAAAGTTTATAAAAATATCAAAATGTTTTAATCACAATAGAAATACATAATAATTTTAAAAACATCAACAATGAAAATACATTAAAAAGAAAAGTATAAATTCAGCATTAGATAGCAGAGTACGGTGACTATACTTCACAAAAATAGATTGTATTCGGGTGGTGGACATCCTAAATACCCTAACTTGATGGCTACACATAATACACATGTAACAAAATTTCTCATGTGTCTCATAAACTACATATATAAAAGGAAAAGTATAATTCAATACTACCAAAATAACATCATTCCTTCCAGCTATGTCTTTGTGCATATTAGTGAATTTTTTTGTGAAATAATTAAACAAATATGTATTAAGTACGTACTATGTTTCAAACATAAGATTAAATACTGAGGACATACTATTGAAAAAAATGAATAAAGTCATAATTCCTCTGATAATGGACCCATATAGAAGAGTAGGGAAGAGAGAAAAATCAGTAAATGTTTAGTAACACATTGCAATAAGTGCTTTAAATACATAAAAGAAATTTCTACGAGACAGGGAGACTATTCATTTTAGGGAAGAGGCTGTCAAGAAAGCCCCTCCCATCATTATGTATTCTACATATAACAGATGAAATTATGAACTCCTCCCTTACTGTCAAAACTGTATGCCACCAATGATACTGAAGCTGTGAATATACAAGACTATGAAGTCTAACTTTTGACTATACATAATTCCTACAAGAGACGTAGAGCCAGCAGAGCTATGATTACTTGAAGTAGGCAATTGAATAGTCCTCCCTATAGAAATATCAATTTGTATAGTAATTTCATCAAATGTTTTACATTCATGAGCCGTATCATAACTAGGTCTGAAAACAGACACAATTCCAGGACGTTTAAACAAAACAAACTTAACATTTACATGACCAGGCCTTTACTACAGCTAATACACAGAAATCTGCGGGTCTAACCATAGCTTCATACCCATTGTTCTTGAACTAGTATCCCTAAAACACTTCAAAAACTTGTCAGCATTCATATTATAATATCGATATGAAGCTGACTAGCATTAACCTTTTAATTTAAAGACTGAGAGCCAAAAACCTCTCCCCAGTGAAATGCCTTAACTGAACACCTCTACTCATCTGCATATTACTGTTTTATCTGTAATTATATCACTGTTCATCCTACTTCCAGTAAAAGAAGAACTTAAAATATACTCACCAGGCAAATCCAATGCTAAAAACCTTTGAATCACAGAAACAGGAGACCCCTTGAGAATTAAAATGAAGATCTATTCATCTCTTTCATTATCCCAACAATAATAGGACTACCCGTAGTTATTCTAATTACCTTAGAATGCATTTTATTCCCAAACATTTTCTTCCCGTCACTTAGTCTCCTGATTTATAATCAACTAATTTCTACACAACCTAAAAAGTTACTTGCTAGGAAGTAACTTTTTAAACTGATTCCTGAATGATGACTAAGTGATACCAAAAGGCAGACAGAGAATTGTTCCAACAAGCAAATGCAAAAAAAAAAAAAAAAAAAAAAAAGTGCAGGTTTCAAAGTGTAAGAAGGAAACCATAATCTTGCTAGAATCTTGTACCTAAATCTACTAGCTATTATAAGGCTGATGGAATCGTATTAAGAAAAAATGACGTCCTAGATTATTTGAACAGTTAACCCATAAAATTGAAGGAAGGTAAGGA
Source organism: Theropithecus gelada (assembly GCF_003255815.1). Taxonomy (NCBI): domain Eukaryota; kingdom Metazoa; phylum Chordata; class Mammalia; order Primates; family Cercopithecidae; genus Theropithecus; species Theropithecus gelada. The sequence continues at coordinate 87,931,297 of NC_037685.1, forward strand.
TTCCTTGTCCCAGCACTCACTTTATGCTCTTGAGCTTGGAATCTAGTCCTAATAAAATTGGTGCATGGCCTTATTATACTCTTTCATTTCTTTGTTAATTATGAAAACACATTCCTACAGTTTTCTAAGGTGCTACCAATTTAAACATTGAATGACTGGCCCTTGACCTCTACGCTCCACAGGGTTCCACAACTATTTGTCTCAGAGTAATGTGATTATGTTAATAAAAAGCTGTTAGTCACAGGAATTACATAAAAAGTACCACTCAAAGTCCTCCCATATCTGTTTTTTTTTATTTATTTTTTATTTTTTATTTTTTTTAATTTATTTATTATTATTATACTTTAAGTTGTAGGGTACATGTGCATAATGTGCAGGTAAGGATTTTAAGATGCAGCATGATCCCGGTTGCCTGCAAGCACGTTAAAACATTGATACGCTTACAAATACACATCCCTCTTCCTATGTTATTTCATTTTAGAAAATGCCCCGTCTTTACTGAAGATAAAGAATCTTTCAAATGGCATTTCTATTAGGATATTGTCAACTGTGGGATTTCATTACATTTTAAAAAGTTATTATTCATTTGGTACCCATTTTCTTTAGTAGGTGACAGGTGGGCACAACTATGTTCTCATAGAATTTGGGGGCAATGAAAAGATAACTAAAATAAGTATTTGTAGTAAGTTGTTACAGGTATTAGTATAGGGGAAATAGTGGATTCAACAGAAGCAAAAAAATAAAAATAATAATGAAAAAGAACTAACTTACTCTCGGGGCCAGAAATGTCTCAGAAGAAGCGCTATTTAAAGGAGAAACTTGGAAGATAAATAAGAATTGCTCAGAATAAAAGGAAAATATGGAGAACAACATGTAGTGGGGGGGAATGAATGTTGAGAGGCTGGCTTTTGGACACAATCCTGCATGTGCAAAAGCCTATAAACAAATGATAGCTGGTGACTTTGTTGGGCAAAATAGGTCGGTACATCTGAGGTTCAGAGTTTATGGGCACTGAATGTGTGAATGCAAGAGACAATGCTGGAAAGAAGGCAGACCTCCATAATTCAGGGCTGCATACATCAGGCATCTTTATTCTTAGGGCTTGAGAATCTAATGAATGAATTAAAGCAGAGTAGACATGGTTTAAGGGAAAATTCTACTACACTGTGCAAATTTGATAAGCCATTTAATATTTTGTTGCACTAGTTCAGGCAGTAGATAATCTGATCATTGTCTTTATCAGAAAGATGACTATAGATGAATTTGTGAGATGTTTCAGAAATAAATTGTCAGTACTCAGTGTCTTAATAGTGTCACCAAAGGCAAAAGAGAAATCACAAGTGCTTTCCAGGTTATTAGTTTTGGAAATAGTTTTGAAAATATAATTACTTATTGTGAGAGGAGGACTTCAGTTTAGAACTAAATATAATGCATTAAATTTTGGCCATGAATGTTGATGTGCCTGGGAGACAAACAGAAATGACCAATGAACAACAAGCTATAATGTTCTACAATTTTCATAATACTTTTAAGAGTGTGGAGGAATGTCTCAGTCTTCTGAAAATTGTAATGTATTTCCTTCTATAATCTTTCTGTGATGCTGATCCATGCCATACAAAGGGACAGATCACTTTGGCCTAAAAAATTGTTTCACAACTGGTCTTAAAAGTAAAAAGTGAGATAATATTGAGGACTTAAGGAAAAGCTTGAGATGCTAAATTATAATTAGGTGGGGTAGACAATTAATTTCTGGAAGAACCTAGAATTGTGGTACTCTTTGAATGCTTTAGTAGTGACTACATTCACCTGCTTTATTGTTTTTATTATTTTATTTTATTTTTCTGTGTGTGGAAAGCCTCAATGAGGCCTGTGTTTCTCCAAAAATCTCTTGCTTTAAAAAGAATAACACATTATACATTTCGGATTTTAGTAAGATCCTCCCAGCTACTTCTGCATTCTCAGAAAGAGTTAGGAGGAAATAATTGTAGAAGGATAAATTGGGGAGGACAGAAACGAAACAAGACGTAAGGGAGGAGAGTCTCTCTTATTTGAGGGCACATCTGTCAACTTCAAAGTGATCAAGACAGCTCTTCAGAGTTTATTTACAGCTTCAATTTTCAATCCTGGCCTGCAGAAGGACTTACTTGTAGAAGTTTTAAAACATACCTGTTCTAAGTTCACCCAATAAGTATAAAATCAATACCTGTGGGTTTAGGTGCCAAGTGCAGTTGCCTGTTAGAAAGCTCTACTAGTTATATCAAGACCAATTCTTTATTAAGAGAAGCCAGTTTATAATCTAGGTAGAAGCTGGCTTTATAATCCTTTAAAAAGGGAGCATTCTGAAATTATTAGAATATACTTGACACCTTTTTATTTTTAAAAAATTTATAACTTTTTAAGTGTGAAATATAATATGAAAAATTGTACTTAAAATTATTGCTTTATTATTTGCTAACAACCAAAGGTTTTCTTTTGAGACCACAATTCCAGAAATCACAATAGTAATATATTTGAACATAATGCTGATTCCTTGAATAAATTTTTTTAAAAAATAAAACCTATTAAAAGTGATTATTTTCTATCTTGGAGTGATGCTATAGGACACTTAATTGTAGTATGTAGCTTGTCTCCAAATAACTTTGACTTAGTATTAAAATAAAGTATTTTTTTCTATATCAATAGCTTACACACCTGGTACTTTGGAATTCTATGGAATTAGACATTATTAGGTGTCCACTGAACTTCTGGTTAGCAATTTTCCTTTCCAGCCTACAATGACAGAAATTGCTCAGGACTTCAAAATGGATCTGCGCTCCCAGAGAACAGCTGCTTTGCAGGCGGGGCAAGGAAGGCCATCTGCTTGACCTTTTTGAAGACATCAAGCTGCATAACATCCATGCTGAATGTGAAACGATTATGCCAAAAGACATCCGGCTAGCATGCCGCATACCTCGAGAGTATGCTTAAGAATCCACTATGATGGGAAACGTTTCATTCTCAAATAATAATAATAATAATAATAATAATAATAATAATTCTTCCTGTTATTGAATTTAAAATAGGGCCAAAAGTGTACCTACTAACGGGGTCAAAGGTACCTAAGCGTCTGATTGTGAGTGGATAAACAGAGGACAGAAATAAGACATTGACAGTTTTCTCGTTTTCTTTATTTTATTTTATTTTGAGACAGCGGTTTCCCTATATTGCCCCCCTCTGGATTGGAACTTCTGGGCTCAAACGATCTGCCTGCTTCAACATCCTGAGTGTGGCTAGAACTACAGGCACTAGTCACCACTCCTGGCTCTATGTTTGAATTCTTAATATACTTAATATACTTACTTAATATACTTAATATACATTCAAGGACCTAAAACATTAACGCAAGTCAAAATGTTTCATTGAATAAGCTTCAGCACTTCAACTTTATAACAATTATAAATAAACCTATTAAAGTTTTTTTGAGGGAGAAATTGTATTTGTTTGAAAGATGAAAGTGTTTAATCTTCAGAAAGAAAAGCCTAGGGGATATGTACTAGATATTCAAAAACATTTTAAGAATTTTCAAGTGGAAAATTTATACATTTTGTATATGATATTGATGGATAAAAATAATTAGAGTCAATATCAAGAAGTTACTAAGATATATTTTCAGTCATGAAAGAAACAACTTCTAATTCATCAAAATAGGCCAAAGGTGCATATAATAATTTGGAGATGTCTCTTAAAGGTATTTAAGTATATGCTAGATAACCAATATTAGGAAATAGTTTTTTAAGTAATTAGCCATTATTAGTCCAGCGACATTTAATACCCACTGATGGCTTTATTATATAAGAGGTGATGCATACGCCATATTTTTCAATTCAGATGTTATATTGATGCCATTGGAGATTAAATAAAAACATCGTATTTAGGTGAAAAATTCTACATAATATTAAATGTTAAACAACTTCTAAACTAGTCATTTGGCAGATAGTACTAACTTGATTTCTGTAAAAAGACAAAGAGAGTCATTGTAAACAAGTCAGAAAAAAACTTTTTCAGAATGAGCAAGGGATTTAGAATATTATATATAAATATTATATATATATATTTGAATGTACTAAAAAACTGAAGTTGCTTTGTAATAGGTATTGTTTGTGCTTTAAGAATGTACTCTTTCTCTAAAGGAAAGTGACCTCAAAACATTCATGAATCGTCTTTCAGACAGGAAACACAAGGATTTACCAATATCAGTGAAGGTGACACTCTGTAAGAGTTTTCTTTCTTTTTGTCTTCATATTCCGCCAGGTCCTTAGATAAATTTAAAAATATCATTTATACTTAAAGAATATATCTTAATTTAAATTTAAGTGTAAAAAACTTTACAATTTAACATAAAATCTTGATAATACTCTGTAGTTTATCTTTACAGGGAAGATTTTATAAAACAAAAGCCATAGCACTAAAAAATGACGTTGTGATTTACAACTATAAAAAATAAATTTGCTGCCAGGAAAAACAGAATATGAAACAAGGCTGGAAATTCATCAATACATTTTTTTTTTTAACCTGGACACAGTTGGTCGAACAGATGTGGTGAGATTTATGTTTAGGAAGTGAAAAGTATCCTGGATCCACACAAAAGGGCTATTTGTTCAGTGGATTGTCCTGTGGGATGTCCATGGTGAGGCAGCAACACTTGTAACCCTGCTCTATTCCCTAGAGTCAAGAAAGCACAAGAACATTATTCATTCATGTTTCCTTATAAGACATGATCTGGCATTAAAATTAAGAGTAAGTACTATAAAAAACAATATAATAAGCAATAGTTTTAATTTAATAAGATGAATTAATTATGATATAACTCAAATTTTAATTATATATTATAAGAAAATCCAATGAAAAGGTAACTGAGTTTGAATTTAATCAACACAAACAAAATGTTGTTTTTAATATTTTTATAAATATTTTCAAATATTCAAATATAATTATCTTAAATAATCCATACTGTTCACAATTCATATAGTTCATATTAATGCCAACATTAACAGTTTTAAGCAATTTGTAGGAAAATAATCAACCAAACTACATATTCAAAGTCACCTTCTGCCATGTTTCCATTTACTATGACATTTTACATTCATCAATTATTGATGAATGAGGTATATACATGAAGGAATTGAAATCAGCTTGTTGAAGAGATGTCTGCACGCCTATGTTCACTGCAGAATTAGTCACAATAGCCAAAATATGGAAAAAACCTAATGTGTATATATACATATTCCAATGTATATGAAACCGTGGTGTATATATACACAATATTCAGCCTTAAAAAACAGAAAATTCTGTCATTTGAAACAACATAGGTCAACCTATAGGATATTAGGTTAAGTGAAATTGCTTAAAACTGTTAATGTTGGCATTTATATGAGCTATATGAATTGTGAACTATATGGATTATTTAAGATAATTAAATAATAAGAGAGACAAATACTATACGATTTCCTTATATGTGTAAGTGAAAAAAGTCAAAGTCATACAAGTGGAGAGTAGAATGATGGTTACCAGAGGTTGTGGGCAGGATGTGGACAGGGAAAGGGGAGAAACTGGTCAACGGGTGGAAGTTTCAGTGAGACTGAAGGAGTAAGTTCTGGTGTTGTGTTGCACAGCATGGTCATGAGAGTTGATGATAATCTACTTTATATTTCAAAATAGCTAAAAGGAAGAATTTTGAATCTTCTCATCGCAAAGAAATGATAAATATCTGCAGTGATGGATATATTAATTGGTCTGATTTGATTATTCCACAATGTATAAATGTATTGAAGCCATTATATCATATCCATTAAATATATACAATCATTATTTATCAGTTAAAAAATAAAGCTAAAATAGAGAAAAATAATAATTTATGGAAACCTAAATAATCTGCAACTTAGAGTAGCTCCTTTATTTGGTCAAATATGAATCTTGTGTACAAGAAAAGGAAAAATGAATAAATAAAAACCTGGTCACATGACATAAAATGCAGTATTTGCAAATGGCTCACACTCCAAATGACCAATAGCACACACATTCCATTAAAGCAAGTTGCACAGTAAAGCCTTATATCAGTGGGACAGGACAGAACCCAGAAGAGAAAGAAAAAAACATATTTTGACTAATAAAACAATCTAAAACAACACGTGTAGATAAAGATATAGCTATATTTTAACACCCATGTTGATATCTTAGTTAAGCCAATCCTCACCCTCAATTGTAGATGAGTTTGTTAGAATTTGGTATGGAATTGTAATAGATTCTGATTTAATAAACTGGTTAGCTCTCCATAATGTTTAATGGCTAATAGACTTAAATGATATACTGTTTATTGGCAATGAAAAATACAGGAAAGGTCCTGAAAATCCTAATTAAAAATTGCACTGAATTATAAGTGTTTATGAATCTCAAATGCTGATTTGAGAAAACATATATAAATATTATTATGAACCCTGGAACAAAAACACACAATTTTAAGTGTAATCTGAATTAAATTTTAAAAATATCAGTGTCTTTGATGAACATTGATTGCATTGGTTTTTACCAGTAATCATTTCAGAGCAATAGCAATGACTTAAATCACATATTAATTGATCATTAATTTATCTTAAGCTTCTCTTAACCTACCATTCAGGATTGTGGTATATTTTAATTCTTAAGGTAAATATGTGTTAAAACTGAAAAGGTTCTAGTGAAAAGAAAGCAGATAAAAATTACATGCAGAACACCAAAGGAATTAGAAAATAAAAGTTAAAGAAAAGGAGGGAAAGCAAAACATGAAAAATACTTTGGTAGATATAATATGAATTTTAAGAGCTGTCAAAGACAGAACAAAAGGAAAATAATATGACACACAACTGATACCTGCGTGAGAAGTAAATACTACAGAAAAACTAGTGGAGATAATTCATATATCTGCCAGCATATCCATCTTTGGTCAGGAAGAGCTGATTTGTTACCTAGATTGTGAGTGATGAGAATCAGGAAAACCTAAAAAGGTTTTTTTTTGTTTGTTTGTTTTTTTTTTTTTTTAGTATATACAACATATGTGAAGTCTTTTGTAACTAAAATGAGATAATATGTTCTAGTTGAGCAATAAAATAGGAAGAATTTTTTAAAAGGTATTCAGATTTTATATTCTTCGTGTGGTGCAAGGTGGAGCGGGTAGACAAGAAGTTCAAAGTGCAAAAGTCCAATATGGTAGAATATGCAAGAAAGTAGTAGTACAAGGAACACGCAGAAGAAAGGCAAGCATGGTTTGAACAAATGAATTAGTGAAAAATAAGAAAGGATTTACTTCCTATAGTCTTATTTTTGTTTATTTTAGTACTGAAGGTATTTAACTTTGACTGCCTATGCTGAGCTACAGAAGTTCTATGTTCTCAACTCAGGTCATTCATTTTGATTATTATATTCAAAGTAAATGGATTTATATGTGAACTTCAAAGAAATAGTAAGTAGGTAACCAAGAGTCTGATGAAATCACTTAAAGTTTAGAGAAAATAACTTTTGGGTGAAAAGTGTTTTACATAGATAATGAGATCAGGTAGGATTATTTTTTATTATTGTTCTATTTTCATTGCATGTTTTACCTTTATGTTAAGTTTTACCTAACAGTATGGATATTGTTTTTAAAGTACCAAGTAATAAAAAGTAATAAAAATAATGTTATTTAGGAAATTTAAACATGAGATGTGAGGTGGTATTAGAATTTTTACACAGAGTTGAAATTATGCCCAAATGTTACTCCCTACTACGTGTAAACACAATATTGTATTATGAGAAAACAAAAATAATTTTAGATTATACAGTGAAGATAATATTTCTGTTGTATATATATTACATTTCTTCAAATTTTACTTGATTTTTATGTTCTATTTTTCTTTAACACTGTGACAGGTTGAATTACATGTGTAAATTTAGTATATTTATATATGCACACACTTTTGAAGTTGTTTACAGTTTTAGCTTGTCTATAATAAATGAAACACCACATATTATGTCTATGCAAGTTGCCTATAATTCAAGTTGCCTATATTCAAGTTACCTATATTCAAGCTGCTGCATTTTCAGGAAGTGCTAAGACAGCAAAATATAAACTGCAATAATGGCACCCTCCTTATATATATTGCAATCTTTGCACATCACCGACCTTATGAGTCGGTGTTAGAATACAAACTGTACGGCCAGGCACGGTGACTCAGGCCCGTAGTCCCAGCTCTTTGGGAGGCTCAGGCAGGCGGATCACGAGGTGAAGAGACCGACACCATCCTAGCTAACATGGTGAAACGCCATCTCTACCAAAAAAAAAAAAAAAAAAAAAATTGCCGAGTGTGGCGGCGGGCGCTGGTAGTCCCAACTACTCGGGAGGCTATGGCAGGAGAATGGCTTGAACCCGGGAGGCAGAGTGAGCCGAGATCGCGACACTGCACTCCAGTCTAGCGACACAGCGAGACTCCCTCAAAAAAAAAAAAAAAAAAAAAAAAAAAAAAAACAACTACTGATATAAAGGCACCCATATGGAATGACACTTAAATAAAATCGTATTAACCTTACCCTTCTGTTTGAGGCTGAATCGCATCTACCCAAAATTTATATGCTGAGGTGGTAACCTCCAGTGCCTCAGAGTGTGGCCATATTTGGAGATGATGTCTTTGAAGGGGTGCTTAAGTTACAATGAAGTCTTTAGGGTGGGTCCCAGTCCAATGCCACTGGTGTCCTTATAGAAACAGGAAATTTGAACACACAGAGACAGCAGACACACGTGCAGAAACAGAGATGACCATGTGAAGAGACAGTGAGACCATAGCCATCTGCAAGCCAAGTAAGGAAAAACAGAAAACACCAACAACCCTGCCAACACCTGGATCTCAGATTTTCAGACTCCAGAATTATGATAAACACGTTGTTTAATCCACATAATCTTCAGTATTTTGTCATGTCAGCCCTAGAAAATCAATACACTGCCTGTTTAAACTGTGAATATACATCATGAGTAACCCACTGCTTTGAGCCTTTTGATTTCTATGATTTATTTCTTGTTATAAATAACACTTATCAGCATTTTACCTTCACTGAAATAACCAGTTGGGAAACAAAAAACATTAAGAGGTTATTTTCTGTGTACGAGTGTCAGGAAGCTTTAAGAGCCTTTATATAGATGCCTCTATAGCTGAGGGAATTTATTAGGGACATAGCAATCAGCCTGTTTATCCTTTATCATCTCAGACTGTCAAAATTAGTTCATTTTTCCTCAAAGTTATGCCAACCCCAGTCCTTGACAAAAGAACTATCCCTTCAATCCAACCTAAAATATTTTTTTCTAAACATTTCTCAATCCAATCCAATGCTCCATCTTTTACTGCTTTCTTCATACCTTTCACTATTTTGTTATTATTATAGCAAACTTTTCTATATGTCTAGATCTATAGTATTTTAAATTACATCTTCTTTCTTTGCTTTTATGGAAAACAGCTGTCAATTGGGCAATACTTCTCCTATAACCCCATCAGTCTGAAACTATTTCTGCTGTTTCATATACCAGTATTTGGAGGGTAAAGTGGTATACCACAGTTGCCACGTCTGGATCATTAGTGTCCTAAAAGACATGACCACAAGCAACCACAGAAACCATCAGAGCAAAATTTCTTTTTCTCCTCTCCATATTTTATCGTTTACAGTTACATCAAAATCTAATGGCTAAATTTTTATCAGTAAAAACTCGCATTTATACTGGCCTTCTTTTAGTTTCTTGAACTAGCCAAGCTTTTTAAATTCTGAACTCATACCTATTTCCTAAAATGCTATTAGTCATCTTTCTATGCATAAATTTCTCAGTACTAGGTCCAGCTCTGGAAATACAGATTCTATATTATGTCTTTTCTTGGTCTAAATATGTCTTTCAGAAAGAGAAAGAAAGATCCGAAGAAGGAGGAATAGAATGAAATGGAACAAATAAGGGCAAAAGAAGATTAGAATAAATGTGAAGCCTCTACAATTTTTACCATATAGAGCAGGAAAGGAACATAATCTAAACCATATTTTTCCATCATACGCTTAATAAACACACCTCTGCATGTTATTTTGAAGTTCTATGTCTTTACTCTCCATTTTTTAAAGAAGTAAACCACTTTGGCCATGCACCAGATAAAATGCATTTAAAAAACTTTACTGAACTATGGCCTCAGGAAAAAAAAATATGTTAGCTACTGAAGTACATAATTTTGAAAAATTGCAAAATGTGCATAATGGACACAGAATAAAGTGATGTCACCAAAAATTGGTGTCTGCTACTTTTTAGTCAGAAGACAAAGTTTAAGGGGAAGAATATATCTGAAATTCATTGAAGTAACAGGGCAAGGATAACATCATGAACCATTTCCAAAGAATTAAAAGACCAATTTTCATTTTTTGTTATGAAAATATTGGCATGTTATGCTTCATAATTAGGTCACATGTGAGGCTATACCAGGAGTCAAAGATAATTCAGGAAGCTGATTAGAAAATGTGCCTTTCAGCCATCTTGCTTTCAGCTTATCTGAACCTGACACTCGCAGCCGTTTGCCACGCATATTGAGGCAGTGAAATGACTTTTATTAAAACGCGGTTAGTGTTGTCAGTTTGTTTCCAAAACTTGGTCTTGGCTAAAAGAAACATTCCTTCCAAATATCCACCACCCAATTCCACAGGGTTTGTATTTGCTCTGTTTGAGTATTCAGTTGCCAGTTTTCAATTGTAAAATTCTTACGGAAGAGTTTTTTTTTTGTTTTTCTTTTCTACAGAAGGCAATGAAAATATCACACAAATAGAATTCTAGTAAAATCTGCAGAAATCCTGCTAAATTGCAGCCTTATTTTCTAGATTAAATAAAATATCTTCTAAAAGTTTTTAAGTGTTTAAACAGTTTTTAGTCATAAATACTGCTGTTTAGGATGGCAAATCCAATTCACGACTGCACTCCCACAGTGTCTTTGTTTTTCTAGAAATTCCCTTATTCTTTCCACTTTTTCCTCTAACTTGAACATATATGTGATCTTTTCTGGTTTGCAAACATTTTGAAGGATGTAATTTCCTCATTCGTATAATAATTACATAGAATTAATAGAAAATGGAATCTGTTTTTCAGTAAAGTTAAGAGGAATGTAGGGCATGCATTGGTCTTTCCTTATCCACTAACGCAATCCTATTATATTCAAATATAGTATATTTTTTATACTATATTGGAATATAATATATTCAAATTCAAATTCCTATTATATTCAAATTGAGTAACTAATTCATAAAATATAATTTCTTATCCACTACCTCCTATTGAATTAGCAAATAATGGTTCCTAAAAGATATCTAATAAATTAGTGTGCTTTCAAGCAAAGTTGGAAAATGAATGTTAATATTTTGTATATATGATTTCTTAGTAATCACTGCTGTCATTCAGAAATTCTTTGTGTTACTTGTCAATCAGCCAGAAAACTGAAAAAAAATGCCGTGATGTTGAAGCAAGATGTGAATAAAAATTGCTTTGCAGTTTGACCAAAATAATAAAGCAAATCATAAGCAGTCATTGAAAAGCATATTCATGGGCTGGGCACCGTGGCTTATGACTGTAATCCTAGCATTTTGAAAGGCTGAAGTGGGTAGATCACTTGAGATTAGGAGTTCAAGACCAGTCTGGCCAACATGGTGAAACCCCAGTCTCTACTAAAAATACAAAAATTAGTCAGGCATGATGGCCCACACCTGTAATCTCAGCTACTCCGGGGGCTGAGGGGGGAGAATCACTTGAACCCAGGAACAGAGCTTACAGTGAGCTGAGATCTTGCCACTGCTCTCTAGGCTGGGCGACAGAGGCAGACTGTCTCAGAAAAAAGCAAAACAAAACAAAACAAAAGTACATTAATAGTTCATTGTAAGTGATTGTTATTTACAAGTACACATCTTGCCGAAGCTATAAGCCACTATCTTCGCTTCTCACCTCTACATAGGCTACTTATGTAGATACTTTGGTTTACCTGTCCAACAATCTGCCAACTTTCTTGGTACTACGTTATCACTGCCATAACAGTCTATCCAGAGTTCACTTCCAGGATTTATCTTCTAACACTAGGCTTCAAAATTCTGTTATAGTGTTTGATGAGAAAGAAAACAGAAAGGGAGAATGTATTATCTTTCAGAGGGAATGCCTTTTATGCCACTGTTAGGATGGAATTTTTAACTTATGGCTGTATTCCACATCATAAAATATAATAATATTTAAAATAAAAAGACAACATGAAGTCAGAAAAATATAAAATCTCAAAAATCATTAATTGGCACCAAATAAAAGTACTAAGATGCGATATACATACACATACATGTTCACACACATTTATTTGGTTAAAGCTTGTAAAGCAAAGGAAAATAAGGAAGAACGTAAATAAAAGGTACAGGCAACAAATGTAGCTGAAGGGAATGAGACAGAAAGGTTAATAGCTTCCTATAAATTAGTAGGGAAACAAAATTAATGATGAGTTTTTAGCAGCCAATATACTGAACTAACATTTTAAACTTGTCTTGAAAAGAGAAAATAATAGGAGAAAGAAATTTAGACATCTGAAGAGTAATGGAAACTAGACTAATTGTAGTTATAAAAATCTTATATGAAAATAAAGTATACCTTGAATTAAACATGTAAAATGATCGAGTCCAGTTTTAATTTATAATATAGCAAAAATCATGATAAACACCTAAGTATGTCTTTAAAAATCATATAGCACAGAGAAAAGGTTGCCTCTTCCAGAGAAGCTAAGAAAACATACCCAGGAAATTATTGCCAGTCTAAATCTAATCTAAATCTAATCTAGTCTAAATCTAAGCTAAATCTAATCTCAACAATATAAAACTTTTATTTAAGAAAAAACACACAAGATTTGCCTACCTGGCAATAATGCTTTGGAGGTTTCTTTGTAGGCAAATACTAATTGTTATAAAAAAAACATTCACCAAGGAGGACCAAAACAAAACTTTATCCAAAGGACTAATATCCAGAATCTGCAAGGAAGTCATATGACTCAACAAGAAAAACAAAACAACCTTAAAAAGTACACAAAGGACATAAGCAGACATTTCTCAGAAAAAGACATACAAGCAGCCAACAAACATATAAAAAAGGATCAACATCACTAATCATCAGATAAATAAAAATTAAAACTACAATGTGATGTCATCTTACAACAGTCAGAATGGCTATTATTAAAAGGTGAAAAAACAACAGATGTTTGTGAGGCTGTGGGGAAAAGGGAATGCCTATACACTGCTGATGGGAATGTAAATTTGTACAACCTCTATGGAAGTCATTATGGAGATTTTTCAAGGACTAAAAATAAAACTATTATTTGACCCAGCAATCCCACTAATGGATACCTACCCAAAGGGAAAAATTACTATATAAAAATTAAGCCTGCACTCATATGTTTATTACAGCACTATGAACAATAGCAAAGTCATGGAATCAACTTAAGTGTCTATGAATGAATGATTGGATAAAGAAAATGTGGCATATATACCTCATGAAATACTCTGTAGCCAAAAAAATGAATGAAATCAGGTCTTCTGCAGCAACATGGATGGAACTAGAGGCCATTATCCTAAGTGAAATAACTCAGAAATGGAAAATCAAATACCACATGCTCTCACTTATAAGTAAAAGTTAAACAATGGGTACACGTGGACATAAAGGTAGAAATAGTAGACACTAGTGATCCAAAAAGCGTGAGGGGTGAGGGATGAAAAATTATCTATTGAGTACAATGTTCGCTATTTGGGTGATGGAGACATTAGAAGCCCAAACCTCACCATTATGGAATATATCCATGTAACAAACTGGCACATGTAGCCCCTGAAGCTATAATTTTTTAAGAGTCTATAAATTTCAAAGAATCAAAATATACAGATCATGTTCACCAAAAGTATATTATTATAAATCAACTATTAATCAGATGTTTAGATTTTAGAAAATCTTCAAAAAACTAAAAATTAGACAAAACATGTTTGTAATCCAAGAGGCAAAGAAAACAATCAAAATAAAAATTTTAAAATGCATTTTAACTTAATAATAATAACACAAAATGCAATATTTGTGGGTATAGCAATGGCAATTCTTAAAGGTAACTACATACTTCAATTTCTAAAATAGTAAAGAAACAAATTTAAAACAAAAATCTGGCAGTCACAAAACTTGGTAAGAATGTGAAGCCATCTGAATTTCCTTACTGATGATGGAAGAAAATGGCACAAACTTATGTTTTAACTGTTGGAAAAAATATTTTGAAGTTAAAAATTCACTTATGCAATAACAGCAATTTTGCTTCTAAATATTTATCAAAAAAAGAAAGGGAACAAAGAAGGGTGGAAGAGAGGAAGTGAGGAAGGAAGAAAGAAGAAAGGAGAGGAGGAAAAAATATAGAAAGAAAAAGAGGAAGTGAGGAGGAAGGAAGAAAATAAAAAAGAAAAAAAGAAGGAAGGATGAAGGGAGGAAGGAAGGGAGAGAGGGAGTAAGGGAGGGAGAGAAGGAAGGAAGGAAAGCAGGGAGGAAGAAAATGGAGGAGTCACACAGTCTTATACTAAGATGTTCAGTTACTTCAATTATATTTTCAAAACTAGAAACAGTCCATATTTCTTTCAACAGGAAGATAAACAAACTGACCTCGTCATACAATGAGATACTACTCAGTAATAACATGAATGGACTATTGATATGATAATACGGATAATCTCAAGAATATTAAACTGAATGGAAGATGTCAGGCACATAAGAGTACATACTGCTTAATTTCCTTTTACGAAGTACTAGAATAGGGAAACACTCTATATTGACAGGCATCAGAAAAATACTTGCATCAGCGAAAATGGAAATTGATTGGCATGAGGCAAGAGAAGGATTTCTCGGGTAGAGAAAGTCTATATATTGATACATGTGTGGATTACATAGGTTTATGTTTTTCAAAGTAGAAACAAATATACACTTAGGACGTATGCATTTTACTATGTTTCAATGCAGAAACAGTCATGCAAAAATGAAGATACCATTTATAGCGACAGCAGAAAATATAAAGAATTTAAAACTTACTTAAAATATTTATATCCTCTGCCGGGAGCGATGACTCACGCCTATAATCCCAACACTTTGGGAGGCCTAGACCGGCAGATCACTTGAGGTCAGGAGTTTGAGACCAGCTTGGCCAACATGAGGAATCCCAGTATCTACTAAAACATACAAAAATTAGCCAGACCTAGTGGCATGCACCTGTAATCCCAGCTACTTGGGAGGAGGCTGAGGCAAGATAATCACTTGAACCCTGGAGGCAGAGTTTGAAGTAAGCCAAAAGTCAAGATCGCACCACTGCACACTCCACACTGCATATATATACATATATATACACACACACATGTATATATAAAATTAAAAACATATTGTTTTATATATTATATATATATAAAAATATTAAGGAACATGAAATAAGGTCTGAATATTTACAATAACGCGGCTAAATGACAAATTATGCTA
This sequence comes from Theropithecus gelada, assembly GCF_003255815.1. Classification (NCBI taxonomy): domain Eukaryota; kingdom Metazoa; phylum Chordata; class Mammalia; order Primates; family Cercopithecidae; genus Theropithecus; species Theropithecus gelada. The sequence continues at coordinate 87,946,859 of NC_037685.1, forward strand.
ATAAACTCCATGAGATATTAATCAAATTTCCATCTAGATTTTTAAAGAGTTTGGTAAACTTATGTAAAAAACTGTATGGAAAGTTAACAGATCTCTAATAACTAAGTGTGCTTATTAAAAACAAAAAATGAAACAAAATAACAGGTAAAACAGTGAGGAGAGTTTCCCCTACCAAGTAGTAAAAATCTACAGATATTTATTAGCTTGGGACTGATGTAAGAACTGGGAAAAAAAAAAAAAAAAAGTTACATTGGAATTGAATATAAAGGGGCAAAAAAATCTACATATCTATTTATTCCTCAATCTATCTCGCTTCTTCAAATTTAATGAGAAAAGTATGAAAAGTTTAGAAGATGGAGAGTTAAGGACACCGAGTTAGGACAAAGAAAAACTATTGCTGTCCCTTAAGTGTTAAGAATATCTACTTCATAAAACCCAGAAGTATAAACGATGAGGTAAAAAGTGGAAATTTTTTATTATTTCAAATTTAATGATCATTTTTAATAGAGAAAAACATGGACAAATTAACAATAATTGCCATTTGACAGATATTTGCAAAGATAAATTCTGCTAAAATTATTTAGATTAGTATTTTATATGGATACATGAGAACACCATAGTAAAATTTTGGCAAAGTTTTATTTTGGATTAGCAATCTCAAGAAAAACAAAACTAGTTAATTTAGAATGTTTTCTCTTTATGTTCATTTCTTACATAAGAAGATTAGATCCAAATAGCCACCAAAAAGTAAAGGTGTACCTATTATTATAAATAAAATGAAGAATGTGATAGATAGCTATCATTTCTTTTTATCTCCTTATCTGTAATATAACCATTATGAAAGTTATATAGTTAAGATTATATTCATTAGATATTATCTAAATCTTACAGTTTCCTGTATTTTTTTCTGTGCATCTTTTTTTTCTAAAATACCTGGCCCTACATAATATGGGTGTAGAAAAAACCTCATTATTTTAGGAGATCAGTTTCCTGAAAAGAAGTAAAATTAAACAAATCACAATTTTTTCTTTGTAGAAATAATTTAGAAAGACACATAATGAAACAAGAGCTTCATGCTTAGTACGGTGCCTGGCATATAAAAGATGTATTCAAGAACTCACAAATCTGATAACCTGATCACCAAATTTAAAGTAATCTTTTTTGTTTCTTTCAAACACCACACTTCAATCGCCATAGTTATAAGATAAAAGTTATATGAGCTTAAATATCTTAATAATTTAAAAAGGCATAGAGCCCAAATTATATATTTTCCAAGAAGGTGAAAGTCATCTATAGTATGAGAAAAATGTTCTCAGAAAAGTAAATTAGAACTTAATCTATTTTTTACTTTCTTTTTTTTTTTTTTTTTTTTTTTTAAATTTATTTATTATTATTATACTGTAAGTTGTAGGGTACATGTGCATAACGTGCAGGTTTGTTACATATGTATACTTGTGCCTTGTTGGTGTGCTGCACCCATCAACTCGTCATTTACATCAGGTATAACTCCCAATGCAATCCCTCCCCCCGCCCCCCTCCCCATGATAGGCCCCGGTGTGTGATGTTCCCCTTACCGAGTCCAAGTGATCTCATTGTTCAGTTCCCACCTATGAGTGAGAACATGCGGTGTTTGGTTTTCTGTTCTTGTGATAGTTTGCTAAGAATGATGGATTCCAGCTGCATCCATGTCCCTACAAAGGACACAAACTCATCCTTTTTTATGGCTGCATAGTATTCCATGGTGTATATATGCCACATTTTCTTAATCCAATCTGTCACTGATGGACATTTGGGTTGATTCCAAGTCTTTGCTATTGTGAATAGTGCTGCAATAAACATACGTGTGCATGTGTCTTTATAGCAGCATAATTTATAATCCTTTGGGTATATACCCAGTAATGGGATGGCTGGGTCATATGGTACATCTAGTTCTAGATCCTTGAGGAATCGCCATACTGTTTTCCATAATGGTTGAACTAGTTGACAATCCCACCAACAGTGTAAAAGTGTTCCTAATTCTCCACATCCTCTCCAGCACCTGTTGTTTCCTGACTTTTGAATGATCGCCATTCTAACTGGTGTGAGACGGTATCTCATTGTGGTTTTGAAATGCTGTTGGCCACTTTGATTCTACATCTTGGCTATTGTAAATGGTGTTGTAATAAACATAGAAGTATAGATACCTCTTTGATATGTTGTTTTCATTTTTTCTGGATTTGTACCCAGGAATGGGATTGCTGGATTATATGGTAGTTCTCTTTCTAATTTCTTTTTTAAGAGACAGGGTCTCACCCTGTTGCCCAGGCTAAAGTGCAGTAATATGATCATAGCTCACTGTAACCTCAAACTCCTGGGCTCAAGTGATCTTCCCACCTCAGGCTCCCAAGAATTACAGTTGAGAATACAAGCACACACTATACCTCGCTAATTATTATTATCGTTATCATTATTATTTTTGTAGAGACAAGGTCTTGTTTTTTATTTATTCTTCCAAATTTTTTAATTTTTTTGTAGAGGCAGGGTCTTCTTATATTGCCCAGGCTTGTCTCAAACTCTTGGCCTCAAGTGATCCTCCCGCCTCAGCTTTCCAAAGTGCTGGGATGACAGGAGGGAGCCACCATGCCCTGTCCTGTTTCTAATTTGTTGAGGAATTTTCATGTTTTTCAAAATTGCTCTATTAATTTCCAATTCCACCAAAAATGTGTAACTGTTCCCTTCTCTACACATCCTTGCCAGCACTTGTATTCTTTTGTCTTTTTGATAGCAGCCATTCTAACTGGAGTGAGATGTTTTGTCATTTTCGTTTTGGTTTTGATTTTCCTGATGATTAGTAATGTTAAGCAGTTTAAAAATACACCTGGCAGCCATTTGCATGTTTTCTTTTGAGAAATGTCTATTAAGGCCTTTTGCCCATTTTTAAATCAGGCTTTCTTTTATGCTAAGTTTCTTATGTGTTCTGGAGACATATCTATATATTTATTTTGAGACAGTGTCTTGTTCTGTCACTCAGGCTATAGTGCAGTGATGCAATCATAACTTACTGCAGCCTCAAACTCCTGGGCTCAAGCAATCCTCCTGTCTGAGCATTTCAAGTAGCTGGGACTATAGGCGCTTGCCACTGTGTTCAGTGATTTTTCAATCTTCATTTTTTGTAGAGATGCAGTCCTGATTTGTTGTCTGAACTGGTCTCAAACTCTTGGACTCAAGCAATCCTCTAATCGCAGCCTCCCAAAGTGCTGAGATTAGAGGTGTGAGCCACTGCACCCAGCCTCTAGGTTTTTAATACTTGTTCATTACACATTTTGAGCTTGGTTGGTTATAGTATCTTTGTTGGTGTTGGTGATTATTTGTGAATTTTATCAAACCAAAATTTAATTTATTTGCTGTCTGGCAACTCACAATACTTTACTACTTCAGAAGTTTTTGTTATTTCCCTCACTTCGTCCTTTCATATTATGACCTCTTTCCTCACCGGGACCCAATTCTTGGGAGCAATCATAAAGAGAGTCCTAGAATTAGAAGAAAGAAATGAATTTTAGCATACGATGGTGTCATAGAACCAGGAATAACAGCATATAGCCTCGTATTCACAATACATGCATACCTGTACATGTATATCCATGTGTGCATGCACAACTACATATAAACCCATACATATAGATGTACCTCTCATATATACATATGCATATAGGGGTATTTTTATTTGTGTGTGTGTATAGGTAGGTAGGTAGGTAGATAGATGGATGAATGGGTGGTGAGGAGGCTTTATGTCCATGTTCCTGTTTCTAAATCAACTAATCTAAAATAGTGTGCATTTCAGAAAGAGCCTAAGTGATTTGCAGGGACACAGAGTAATAAGATTAGATCACAGTCTCAATTCTGCTACTGACTGCTATCCAGTGCTTTTTCAACTGGACAAAGAATTCTGAGAAGCTGTCTGATGAGACCTGTTGGGGGGCACAATATGCCCCTTCAGGGTTTTTCACTAGAATAAATTTTAAAAGAAAATTGATTTAACCAGAAATCTGCCTCCCAGTATAGACATGAAGTCAACTATCTAAACTTTATGGAGGAAGAGCCCCCACTCTCACTTCTACACTAGCAAATAAACTTCTGCATGGAAGCAGGAGACTCCAGTTCAGGACGCTTTGTTTTGTAGAAGCATATCATGTCTATAATTTATCTTGATGTCAGTTGTGAAACAGGTTTGGGGTTTCTCATGTTTTGTTTCCCCTCTTCTTCCACCTTTGCTTTCGCTTCCATATTTTTGGTTACTTTGGCATTTGCTAAGAGTGAATCACTTAGGCTGTTTCTCAAACACACGCTATTTTAGATTAGATGATTTAGTAACAGGAACATTGACATGAAGCCTTCCTATCCATCTATCTTTCCGTGTATGTATGTATCTATCTGTCTATATATGTGTGCGTGTATGTATCATCTACCTTTGTATCTATACACACGCACACACACACACATATATATGAAAACACAATTATGTGCACATTTAATGGATGTCTCTATGATCATAGGAGAAGCTGTGATATTCATGTCAAACCCACTGTTTGCCATACTGGGGTGATTCATCAAAGTGTCAAAATAACTCAGGGAGAAATAAAAACAGCCTGTGTAAGCTGGTAGCTCTAAACATCAAATTTCCACCCAACCCCCAACCCCTACCCAGAGAAACTTCAAAACGGTTTTGCTTAAGATGGTTTTTTTTTCCTCCCATTCAGGCGGTGTACTCTTAATGATACCATATTGATTTTGTAATGTTTAATTTAAAA